>NW_022900928.1:14739846-14776322 GCF_012274545.1 Fukomys damarensis
AGGCCTCGTGCACCCGCTACACACACACACACACACACACACACACACACACACACAGCCCCACCACAAGCCTGTCCACTCCCAGCCTTGGTCACTCTGCCGCCACATAATGAGCTGCTTTTCTCAATTCTGGAGTCTGAGGACTGCAGCTCATTAAGGTTTGGACTATGTTAGCAGGGAGCGTCCCATAATTGCATAGCTCGCCTGACTGTCTGTCATTAGCTCTCTGAGCTCCACCTCTCCTATTGGATTTGCTGACTGACCCCAACATAAAAAGTCTGGTTAAACAAGGCAGTTCTGGCTGTGTGGTGGGGGCTCCAACCCTCCTCACCCATGAACTTGGAGCTGCCACCTCACTCTGCATGAAATCTTTCTTCTGCAAGCAGACAACTGATCTCATTACTCACACAGAGAACTGAAAATCAAGGTCAAGGCAGCTGGACTGGCAGTGAGTCACATTCCCTTCATGTGGAAACCACCAGTCAAGACCTGGTAGTGCCTCTGGCCAAGGAGCCAGCGGGGCAAGGGCCACCACTAGGGTTCAGTTTCCTCTGTCTCCGTGGTGAACTGGAATCCGAACCTGATGCTCTGAAGATCGCTCCTGTGCCGGGGGAGCAGGAGGGCATCTCAGACAGCAATGGGCCTCCCAGGACTTCTGCTGGGTCCTGGCAGATGACCCAATCCCCAAGCTACCCCACTCACTGCTTTCTAAAGAAGGCTGCCCTAGACATCTGGAATGCAGTGACCAAGCCCCTAGATCTGGGCTTCCTGGAGTCTGGCAGGCTACAAACACAAAGCCAGATGCAACCACAATCATCTCCATATTTACGATCACTGGCCAGAGAATCTTTTTAAAGCTGAAAGTATCCAGGGTGGAGTTGGCATAAGGGAAGGCAATAACAAAATTCTCCTTCTAAGGAATTGTAGTATGAAACAATGCACTTGCCCCAATTTTCCCTTGTTCTAAATTTCTAATTTATGTCCTAAAGTCAGAGGAATTTATTAGCTACCCAGGAAAAAACAGGAAGGACTCTCTTCCTTAGTCCCCAAAGCACTTTGATTGATGGAGATGCCACGACATTATACAGATGTAGAAACTGAGGCTTAAGAGATTGCATAACTTGTCCCAGCCCTCACTGTTAACAGTGATAAGAAATTTAACACTGATGGAGTGTTTATTACATTCCAAGCACTGTGATGTGTGCTTGATTCAATCCTAATTGTTCACTTCACCCTGAAGAACAAGTCTAAAGATTACCATAACTGAGATTTGTTAGATTAAGTGAGTTGGCCAACACCATACAGTGAATAAGAGGAAACAAACTTCCAGGCCCTGGAGACCAACGACTTGGTCTTGACTGTCATATGGGGCTCTTGATGGTCCTCAGCTATGTAGCTGATATTCAAGCCCTCAAACAAAAGCTTGGGCTCTTTATACGGTGAAAGACTGGCCTCATGAGACAGATTGCTGCCTTTGTAAGGCTCATGGGCATTTTCAGTCAGTGGTTTGAGTAGCCATTTTTCAAACCTTTGCCTCATTTCTTTCTGGGAGACTGGGATGTATGTTGCAAAAACTCAGGGCAGAACTGCTGAGCCTGGTGTCATCATCACAGATTTCTGATGAATCTTCAGCAGGCACATGACTAGAGTAGGGAAGCTGGGGAGACCATGTGAATGAACAGTGACACAGTGCAGTGACCCTCTCGAGACTCTGATCATCTGGAGGTCTCCTCACTCCCTCACTGGCCTTGCCCTGCCATGTCCTTACCTCATATATGTCGGGGCCCAGTCATGGCCCACTGGAATTTGACATTTGGAAAATAACTTCTTCCTGTATAATTAAGGCATCAACATTTGCTACTGTTCAAGGAAACTGTTTGTTAAACTTGTTTTGACTCTTTGACCCTGACATAACAGGAAGCTCATTAGCCGAAGATCTGATGTTATCAGTAAGAGTCAGGAAATCCGGTCTTTGAAAAACAATGACTTGGTGTTTTTTGTTGTTGTGTGCCCTTAAAAGCTTCCTGTTGCTGTGAACCTATAAAAGGAGCTGTTTCTGTGAAATAAATCAGACTTCTCTTAGTCTCCGCTCTGGTTTGAGTGTTCTTTCCTTTCTCAATCCTCACTCCCCGACTCAGGCATGTTCGTGTTGTGACGGCTGGACCGCCACACATAGATGGCAGCCTTCATCATTCAAAGCCTGTCATTGTGGTCACTATGACTGATCCTGTGAGCACCTGGATTCTGACATCCCCCAAAACCCTGAGCCTAATAGAACATGGAATTCTGTGTCTACTCTCTTCTTGACTCACTTTAATTTCTTTTCCCTTCAAATGAAACTTTGATTTAAAAAAGCCTTCAAGGTCTAGAATTTAGATTTCTCTGCCTCACTCTTCTACCTTCTGTGGGAAGTGAGATCTTTATAAAGGAGTGCTTTACTAGGCTGAAATCACTTAGAAATGGCCTTCAAAGTGTAACATGTGGACTAGCGGGCCAAGTACTGGCTGGGTCCTGGGATTACCCAGGGAAGATGCTTAAATATTATCTACATGAGGCTGGGGTCTTTCATTGCACAGAGACATATTCCTCCCAACTACAGCAGCTCCTGGTATTTCATGAACACTCAATAAACATTTAATAAATAATACTTAAGTAAACAAATACCTATGGCTCACTGTGCTACGCGTGACACTTTCAGGTTAACAGAAAGAATTATGAGACTACAGAGAAAGGATGCTTGACTCAAGCTAAAGCATTTCAGCAGGTTTCCCAAATTGATCCTCAAGGATGCCCTCAACTTCACTAGCAAGTGAAAAAGGACAGTTTCAGGCAGAAAAAAAAAAATGTCATGTGCAAAGAAGTGGAGACATAGAATCATATCTAGGAGAAGTGGCAAGCTGTGGAGAGTAGTCAGAAGAATGGAGGTAGAGTTGAAAATGATTGGATCAAATCTCAAAGCTGGGATTCATTGATTTATTGGCATTATCCACCAAATCAGGGTACTCACTCCCATCCTCTAAAACACTCCTGACTATACCAAAACTATACCATAAAACTCAAACAGGGCACAACCTTAGGTGCCAGAAGGACTCCTAGACCAGGATGCCTTGCAGTTTCCATCCCAACTACAAGGTAGACACTACACCCTTGTGTATTTCAGAGGAAGAAATGAGAAAACCTTGTTTTAGTCAATGGGATTGTTTCCCAGCTCTGTGACACTGAAGTGGGATATTTTTAACCAGAAAAGGCACAAGACCATCCAAAATTCACTCCTAGACTCCTAGAATGTTCAAGCTGGAAGTGTTGCTAGGATTTGGTCCACCTCTTCTTCCTCAGATGAAGAAACTAAAGTTCAGAATGAGAGAAAAAGAGAAGTATTGTCTAAGGACACATGGTAGGAAGGCTGGAAGTCTGGCCATGGCTCCCAATCCTTGTTCTACCTACACTGTGTTCTCCTTGAAAAGATTTGGTTAGAGAATTACAGACTTTCTTTTTCCAATGAACTTAAAAGCAAAGACTAAAAGTATTGCTCTTTTTTAAAAGGAAAAAAATATTTGTCCATCTCTCTGACTCCTTAAAGCAATTAAATCTTTGGCTCCCACTCAGAAAGAGTAATTAATCACCATAAATTTGTAGCTTACCCTTTCTCCTCAAGTGGCAGTTTTCTACAAAATTTTTTAAAATGAGAATAGCTTGCTGAAAACAGGAGACTGTCTTAGAGAAAGGAATAAAATCCAAGTTAGTTAGCTTTATTTCTCTTATCTGAGACTCCCCAGCCAAGAGTTTGTTGCTCGTTCATGAAACATTATTAAATATATTCAACAACCAGTTGTTGAGATCCTACTGAGGTCACAGATGAACATCCAAAACTGTATACCTGCCGCCAATCTGTGTGCAGTCTAATCATGTGGAGGAGCACAAATAAGAATCAGAGATGAATTCAGCCCTCAGGAACTTTATTATTGAGTGAAGATACCCACATACATCAATCATTACTGGCTGCCCAGGGTTTGGCTCAAAGTAAGTTCCCCATCCCAAATAAATTTTATTTGAATGAATAAGTCTACTCATTTGAATATGAATGAAATCGTTCCTCAGTTACATGCCATTACTACAGGAAGGAATGAGAAGCTGGGTGGGAGAATGAGCTTAAGAAATATAGCTCAGGAGAGCAAGGATGGTACAAAGGAGGGATGAGGCCTGAAGCATATTGTGACCATTCCATTCCTCTTCTTGGGCCTCAGTTTCCCCATCTTAAAATAAAGAGAGGGCTCAGAGGAGCTCTGAGGAAATTTCCAGCGACAGCATTCATGTTTCTATGATCCTCGTTTACAGAAGTGTGTGGGAATTTAAATCCAACCTAACTTCTTAAAAATAACCCTTAAAACACTGTCTCTCTGCCTTCTCAAGGTCATGCTGTGTGTTTGTGTGTCTGTGGATTTCTCTTGGGAAATGAGAGAAGGGAGGAAATTCAGTTCTAGCTTTGATTGGCCTGGCTTTCAGCTTAAACAACAAAAAATGTGCAATTACCCCATTGACAATTATAGTCTACACATTTCACCACAGGCATAGAAAATGACCCAGCAGCAGAAAACCAGCCACAGACCAGTGGTGCACACATGTAAGCCATTATCTACTTGAAGACAGGCTCGCCTGTGACAGCCTCACTGGCTCAGAAAACCTGGATGTCTCCCAGAAGGTCAGGGGCAACGCAGGAGGCCTCTGAGACCAGCTGCAGCTACACCCAGCCCTGGTTCATCTCAAGCTCCAGGCTGAACAGAAACCATGTGAGAAAGTAACTCACTCATAGTGAGAGGTCGCAAAGAAACATCCAAAACTATATGCTTGCCACAAATCCGATATAATCAGGCCAAAAGAGAAGTTTCTGGATAAAGCATGAGTTCCCTGAGGCAGGGACCACGTCGGTCCTGGTCACAGGCATGTCCTCAAACAAGCAACACCATGCAAGATGTATGATCTGCATTCAGTAAATATTTATAGAATAATTTTGTTTAAAGCTAATGGTCAAATGACCACTGGAATGAGTCATGGTTTTATTGTGTAGTGCCCCAAAACATTGTAGAAAAGGCATACTATATTTTCCAGCACTGGGGATTGAAGAAACATTCAGGAAATATATCTGAGCTCTGCTACTTGTGAGTTCTGTCTTTAGACAAGTAACTTCATCCTACCAAGCCTTACTTTCTTCTTGGGATGGACACTGTCGTGCCGTCCAGATTCCTATTTATGGTAAGACTCATTGGCATTGCTGCTGGGAGCATTGTTAGCTGAAAGCCTCCAGCTGCCAGGCCCTCCACATATTGTCTCAGAACCACCTCACCTGAAGTCACATACTTCCTAAAGCTTCTCACTTGTTAAAAGAGAAGCTGTAGACAAAGTAAATTTCACCAAGTTCATCTGAGAAGAGAACGATTCATAAGTTGGGCAGCACTTGGAACCAGAAGAGCCTAGGAGAGCCTCACTGCAGTACAGGCAGTGGGCTTCTACAGGCTGAGCACAGAAGAAAAACAGAAAATACATGTACAGGCTAGAGTAGAAAGACTCCAGCTAGAGAGTAGTTAGTGATCCATGATGGGTAAAGTCGCTGGTTTTGTTTTACTATCTACACTGGGCTCCAGTCTGCTTAATTTAAAGCAGTGTAGTAGCCCCAGCCTACTGGCCTCTAAAATTATTCCAATGAAAGATCAAGGTGGGACCTAAAAGTCCTGGCCATTTTGGTCAATGAGTAACAACTCATATTCCAACTCTCTCTGTGAGGTCAGCTGAGATTGTCTAGCACCACAGCTCAACTGCACCTCTGCCCAGCCTGCTTCTTCCCTCTCCCTTTCACAAGGAAGTCCCCAGTAAGCACCCTGAAGTCTGAGCTCCGTCTGAAAGGCTATTCGCAGAGAACTCAACCTACGACTCCCTCCTTTGCAAGATCAGGATAAAAATTATATACACAAGCCTAGTGAGTACTAAATGAATAGCTTTGTGTGAAAATATTCAAATCATGAGAAGTGCTTGAATGTATGAGCCACCTTCCTTATGGGGGTTGGTAAAGGCCAGCCTTTCAGTCAAGCGTGGGGACTCCACTTCTTCACTGACAGGAACCCGGAAAAGAAGGTGTCAAGATCCCCTAGTAAGATATGTGTATGTGAGCAACAGAAGTAGTATAAAGGAGGGTGGAAGAAAGGAGAAGACTGTGCATGGCCCTGAGTTGACCTTGGCCCCCAGCTTACCTCCTAGGCACCTTCACATAAAGACAGATAAATCAAAGGAGTAGGAGGCACGCAGACACCAAGCATGGCCACTGGGTAGGTCCCAGCATTACCCAAAAGCCTAGGAAATGATCTGCACCTGGACACAAAGATGGCTATTTAGAATCTGAGCAGTAAACAAATACTGGCTAAACACACAGCAGCCACAGTCTCCTGCTGTCCAGAGAGCTCATCTCCAGCCCTGTTCACTACCACTAATTAATCCTTACCCTCCAGGGAGGTACAGAGACCTACATTTACCGAATTTTCACCACTGAAGGACGGGCATTGTCACTATTGTTGGTGTGGCCTGGGGAAGTAAGGGTTATGTATGACAAAGCACTCTATGATCCTAGGGAGACTTTCCTTCCTGTACCCAAGCACTTATGTAACTTTAAAAGCAGCCATCGCTGCCACCATCATATGCAAGATAAAACTGGTTCTCAGAAAGGCTAAGCAGCCACTGAAGATCACAGAACTGGTAAGAAAAATGGAGTCAGGATTTGAGCTGAAGTCTGATTCCAGAGTGTATACACTTTCAACCACTTAAACTCACATTATAGACTCCAAGAGTACGATTTTGTTCTTTTTATGATTGATTAATTATTTTTCAACATGATATAATTCCAGGAGATTCTGATGCAATCAAAGTTGAGAACCACTGCACCTGTGATATCACCTCCCATGGTCCACGCCAACTTAGCATGGACCCCACTTCCTGGCTACAGAAGCATCACTCCCTGCCCTGCACCCTCCCACAGTCAAATGCACCTAAAATATCCCTTTTTGCTTCCTGTTTCTTGTTCTTGAGGGTTTCAGATACCAATGGGCTAATCCACATGATCCACCCAGGTTGCTGGATGATTCCACATTACTTGACAGTACTTTTTATTTATTTATTTTTGCACATTAAGGTGAACAATAGTACTCCAAAGTGAAATTCAGTTGCAGTAGAACTCAAAAGAAAAAAGTCAATAGCTCAACATTAATTATTTATCTGGGGACAGTGACCATGGTGGAAATCAATTCATTGTTTTTAAAGCAACATACATACTCCATAAAACTCAAAAATTACAAAATACAGGAATAAATTATAAAGCCAGTGATATATGTAATGCACAAAACAGAAAACTACAAAATAAAACAAAGCAATTACTTAACTGTCTTGCTTAGGTCGCTTAGATTCTGTCATTTCAAAAAAACTCCATCATGTTGGAAAAGCTGGATTTCAACCTGTCAAAGATTAAAACTAGACTCTTATCTTTCACCATGAACTAAACTAAAATCCAAGTGGATTAAAGATCTAAATATTTAAGAAGAGACACTAAATATTCTGGAGGAGAAGTTAGGCAGAACCCTTGAAGACATGGGCATAGGAAAAGACTTTATGAATAAATCCTCTGTAGCACGGGAACTAGCACAAAGAATCAACAACTGGGATCTCATCTTATTAAAAAGCTTCTGCACTGCGAGAGAAACCACCAACAGAGCTAAGAGACAACCTTCAATGTGGGAAAAAAATTTTACCAGCTGCTTCTCAGACAAAGGTCTATTATCTAGAATATATAAAGAACTCAAAAAAAATCAGGCCCCCCAAATATAAAAACCCAATTCAAAAATGGGCATCTGAAGTGAAAAAAACATTTCTCAGACAAAGAAATAACAGCAGCAAATAAATATATGAAAAAAATGTTCTGCATCACTGGTTGTTAGAGAGATGCAGATGAAAACAACACTGAGATTCCACCTCACCCCACAAAGAATGGCTGCTATCAAGAAATCAAACAATAACAAATGCTGCCAGGGATGTGGGGAGAAAGGAACCCTTCTCCATTATTGGTGGGAGTGCAGACTGGTACAACCACTATGGAAATCAATATGGAGATACCTCAAAGAACTAGGATTACAGGTTCCATTTGACCCAGCCATCTCTCCTCTGGGTATCTTTCCAAAAGAATTAAAAGAAAGAAGCATACCACAGTGATATATGCTCACTCATGTTTATAGCAGCACAGTTTATAATAACTAAAACTTGGAAACAGCCCAATTGCTCAGCAGTTGGAGCACGGATAAAGAAGATGTGATTTTCCTATAAAATGGAATACTACTCAGCCACAAAGAATGAGAAATTAGAGTCATTCATATGAAAATGGATGCATATTGAGGTCATACTCTTAAGTGAAATAAATGAGTCACACATACGTAAATACCAAATAGTCTCTCTGGTGTGAAAAACTAAAAGTATAAATAACATCCAAATGGTATAAATGACAATGTGAAATAGGAAGAAAGGACTAAAGGTGTAGGGGAAGTGGGAAGGGTAGGGGAGAGTAAATAAGGGAAAAGAAAAAAATATGAGAAAATGAAAAAATGGAAAAAAAGTTTTTGTAAATAGGAAAGGGAAGAGGGGTTGAAGGGAGGGCAGGGGAATGGGGAAAAAATGAGAACCAAGACCTGTCATGTGAAGGTACAAGATCCCAATGATGAATGTAGCTGTACTGTGTACCTAAAAAGTACCACAAACTTAATGAGAAAAAAAAAAGCATCATCAATGTGTCTCAGCAACAACAGGAAAAGGGCCAAAAGGAAGCCCTGAGCATTGTCGGGTTGAGAAGTTCCTCGACACACCAGACCTAACATAGAGTGACCGATTGTTTCAGGGACACAGAGCTACCATGCCAAAATCAAGACAGTCCCAGGCCAACTGCAACACTTGGCCAGCATAGACCTAGCACCGTGGACTTGCACTCCAGGTTCTGGTTTAGGCCTCCAGGATGAGGTGGGCAGAATCCCCACCAGCCACCACTTGTGAACCATGGGCTATGTGCAGGTACCACTGGCAGCCCCATGTTTCTCTTTCAAACTCCCAAGCCCTTGTTCCCTCAGCAGCTGGGCTTCACCTTCTGCTCACTGCATGCCTCTCCACCCTCGAGCCACACCGTGCAACTCAGGGAAATGAGCCACCCCAACAATCAGCTTCATATTCAATTCTGTCCAGGTGCTGAGAAGCAGCTGTAGGACTTACCGCTGCCCAGGCAGAGGGATGGAGTCCAGGTGGTGGCCTCCAGGTAGGGCCATCATGTTGATTCCAATGCACAGCAAGGCCTCCCACAGCAGTCAGGGCCCTGAAAAGACAGGGAAAGAGGAGTCAGTGAGGCCGGAGGAAATTCAATTGCTTTCTCTCTAGGATCTAGGACACAAGGAACCAAAGCAGGTGTGCAGGAAAGGTCTCCCAGTTCTCCTCTTCTTTTCAACCAGTCTATGTCCCACATGAGTAAGGCAGGACACAGATTCAATCCTTGTTCAAAGTCCTTAGTTCACTATAACTCCTTATAATCTCTCCTCGTGTCCCACGGCCAAACATTTACCTGACCCACTGTGGTGTGTTCCAGATGTTGGGACACACAATCCAGCAAACATTGCATTAAACATACTTTGAACTAAAACTTGTGGGTGCAGTTTATTTGAGATTCACATTTAACGGGCATCCTATATTACTTGCTAAATCTGGCAACTCTACACACTAATTCCTGAGCACTGTACTGTTCACTATGATTGTGCTTAACAGATAACGTGATTCTGTAATAGGCATAGTGGCAGCTTTTCCAAATCCATTCCACTGTGGGCAATATAATTTTACCCCATCTGGAAGAGAAAGAGACACAGAACTCTGTTCAGGTCAATGAGCAGGACAAGACTGGTCCCAGAAAATGTTTTCTTTCTCCTAACCAAGTGAGATATCTCACTGCACCCGAACAAAGAAGCAAATCTACTTCATTGCTGCTAGAGACCATCTTAAAATCATGAGAGGAGCCAGCTGGAGAACGGAGCTGATAATCAGAGAAAAATGTCTGGGATCTTGATGGTGGAACCATTGAATCAACTCGTTCCACAGTCTGACTACCTTTAGGCTTTCTATTACCTAAGATCATAAAATTTCTTATCATGTAAATAAGTCTAAATGAGCCAAAAAATCCTAACGGAGAAAAGTGACATCATTTCTGGTGGCCTCCAATCGCAGCACTGGAATGTGTGTTTGCTGCACCTGTGTCTCTTGTGTTGAACCAGAACAGAGTCCTCCTTCCTCATAAAAGTAGCTGCCCAAAACTTGGTGACCCCTGCCTAACTTTGTTCCTTCTCTGTTCCTGGAGAACCATTCTCCAGACTGCTTCTCCTTTCATTTTATCCCTCTCTGCCAACTCCTCCAGGCCAAGAAGTAATCCTTCTTCAGGAAAAGGGACATTGTATCCCCTTTACCTGGGCAAGTCAATAGGAGACTCTTACTCCATGATTGCAAGTGTCCCTTAGGAAAAAAAAAAATGGAAGAGGGTTGTAATTAATAGCGATGAGGCTGAACACAAAGTCCCCCCTGATGATTCCAGGAATAGAATTAAATGGTCAATCTGAAAAGTATGGGAAGGGAGGAGCCTAGAATGAACTGGAGCCTTGGATAATTCCAGAGACTCACTTGCTCCCATTGGCCATTTCCTTGTTTGTAGACACCACTAGACTGTAAGCCTCTTGAGGACAAGGGTCTTGGGTGCTCCTGGACCTGACTGACCCTGGGGCCAGCACTTAGTCTGTACTCTGCCAAAAGAATGAATGCAGTGAATTTTAGCACATCTATGTTTAGCCCCATTTCTTCATCTGTAAGTGAGGATAATAATAAAGATTTTACAGAGCAGTTATAAAATGACATGAGATAAGAAGTATAAAAGCCTTAGGCCAGAGTAAGAGCTAAATAAACAGTAGCTATTTGTTTTGCTCATTACCCAAGAGTTGCCTATGTACTCAGCCCATGGTCAACTATGCTGAGGGAGAGGCAGAAAATGAGATATAACGCATTTAGACCAGACGTGGTGGCACATGCTTGTAATTCACATTACTTGGGAAGCTGCAGCAAGACCTGTCTCAAAATAAAGTAAAAACAAGGGACCTGGGAGTACAGCTCCATGGGAGAGCACTTGTATAGCCTTGTGTGACCCTGGGTTTGATCCCCAGCACCATGAAAAACAAACATTAAAAAAGAAAACATAGCACAGAAATAGTACTTAGTGTTCATGATCATGTATTATCACTATTTTTATCATTATTGTCATTATTGAAAAGTATGTTTTGGAAGCTAATGAGCCAGTAGTCAGAAAAACCTAAAAGCAAAAAAGTGAAATATTTGCTCCCTTTTTTATATGCTTGGCCAGTCTATAAAGGAAGAAAATACCACTTCATGGAATCAAAGCTAAGGTGTGATTCAATGGCAGGAAGTACCAGCTATTATTTTACTTCCATCTTTATCAAAGAGAAGAAAAGAGGCAAAGGAAAAACACTGAAGAGGGAATTAAAGCCTAGAGTAGGTGAGGGACAGAAAGATGGAAGGGAAGTCCCAAGGCCTCTTAAGTGTGAATCAACAGGATTCCGAAGGATAAGGTGACACACACGTACAAGCTCAGAGAGATAACAGTCTGGCTCAAGTTGTATCTGGGAGACACAGAGGAAGAATTACTGACATGTGTAGGAGCCTTGGTGCAGGCAAGTGTTCTGAGTTTCTGTGAGGTAGATTCCAGAAACATGGTTTGGTGACCATGAAATTTTACAGCCAACTCCTAATCCTTGATTTGATCCACGGTCCTTTGGAAAGAAGCACTGGACATTTCATCACAGCTGCCCAGCTCGAAAAGCCTTCCACCCGGCGACTTCCTGTGTTCCTGCAGGCTGGGGAACCCTCTTGGGGACATCTGTGCTGCATGTGTATCTGTGCCCTATTCACAGGCTGTACTCTCTATGCCTGCCTCTTTCCCCTCAGTGGGACGAGACTCCTGGATCTCCAAAACCAGTGTGGAACTGGTCACAGGATCTTAAACAATAGCCAACATGGACAGGAACCTGGATTGTATTAACTCTCGGTGGCACCACAGCTCATATTCATTGAGGAAGAGGAATGAATGAGGAAGAGTATATGGAAGGCCAGGAGTGTACCCCAACAGCTGTTTATAAGGCACCCATAACAATAATAACAATAGCTAATGTTTATGGAGCATGCACTATGTGCTGGGCAGTGTTCTAAATGCTTCACACAGTATTAATTCACTTAATACCATCTTTATGCCTCCGTGACAAATGATTTCTCTGAAATTCAGAGAAAATGTTGTACTAGTGGCAAATTAGAGTCCAGGATTTATGATTGGAGAAGAGATACTTAGCAAATGACAATAATGAGAACAACAAATAACCATCCAGCATTTGCTAACAAGCACACCCACTCCATTTCCCGATGCCAAGATCTAGTCCCAAAGGGCCCTGTCACAAACAGGAAGTTCCTATAGCAAAGCTCTGTCTTCATTCTAATGCCCTCCTGCAATCTCTTCCTGCTGATTTAAGTCCAACTCATCATGCTGATCAGAGATTCAGAAAGTAAAATCCCTCCAAAACTACACAGCATGTCTGGAAACCAAGACCGGATTCAAGTCTACACCAAGAGTCCTCACTGGAATGCAAAATGAACTTGAACTCTTAAAGTGTGATAGAATCAAATTCTGACTCTGAAGGTAATTAGTACACAGTCTTGGGGAAATTGCCAGTCCTCTGTGAAAGTGATTCCTTCAACTATACCTACTTTCCAGGAACTTCACGAAGATTAAATGGAAGTGCTCAGAAAAGTATCTGATGCAGTACTTGGTACAGGATAGCCTTCAACACACAGGGCCTTCCTCTTGCAAGGAGGACTTGAGAAGTCACTCTCTTTCCCCAGTAGAAGAGGTGAAAAGGCACACGTGAAGTGAGCAAGGAAAGGCAAACCCCTCCATCCCTCCTCTATGGGCCTTTCCTAACTCACTGAAAATCCCACCATGGATTCTACAACCTTGGTTCTTCCAGGACCCAGATTGTGTCTCCCCACCAGGACTGGCTATTTTTCAAGAAGGACTTCAAGTCTTCTGTGTCTCCGATTTAATTCAGTGCCTTCCGCGACAGCGGCTCCAATTAGACAGCTACTTTCTGTGCCTACATCTCAGTCCCATCAGAGGCAGTCCTTGTCCACCTCCATTTGGCTAAGGGGACCAGCCACAAGCAGGGAATGGGGGCTATTTACAGGAAGTTATTCAATTAGTCCCAGGAGAGAGGAAGGTTTCTGCCATTGTCTAATGGGCCAATCTGGGCACAGCTCAAGGTGTGACTGTCAGCAAGAGAGGAACAGTAAATACCACAGGAAGTCGTTCGGCTCTAACAGCAATGCTGGGCTAAGTCCAAGGAGGCAGCAGCGGGGAGAGGGAGAGGAGTGGGACTGGGCCATGAAGATCTAGCTGTGATTCCTCTTTCTTGAGGACTTTGGAGAGGGCAAGAGCTAGAAGCAACAGAACTGTCTGGTCAACTTATCATTATAAATCACCCCACAGTGAGAGATGAAAGGAGCTTGAAAGGGCACTGCTTCACTAGGGAAAAATGGAGCATTTCCAGTGTCTTGATATCTGCTTCCCCATCTGCAAAATGAGAAAAATAGACTCAACCTTATAAAGGCATTGTGGGCACTAAGATAATCCCCATGTAAACATCCTTCTTTCCAACCCTCAACGTATGAACCCACTTCTTACATGGACAAACATTCCTACCCTCATGTGTCTCAGCAGAGGAAAACCTTGTATCCCAATATAAAAATAAAAATAAGCCAGATGTGGATTTTCCTGCATTCTTAGCACCAGGAACAAAACATGGGCCATCAATCAGGCACACAGAGCAGAAGCACATGAGCCAGGTTTCACTGACCAGGTACATATGGCTTGGAGCTTGGAAATGAGGATTTCTTTCTGGATTTACAGGAAGATCAAGTCTCTGTGCCTGGCACTCAGACTAGGCTTTGCAATGGTTATTCAATAAACATCTTTTTTTCAATTTTCTTTCCCCAGTCTGTAAAATACACAGTATATAAAGTCCAGAAGACTAGATTCTGGATGTCTAACCTGAAAATTATGCCAGATACATCCTTTTCCTTTAGCCTCCACACCATTCTGGTCAGTCATTGTCATCTCTTATAAGAACCTCCTCGAGGGCCGGGAATTTAGCTCAGTGGTTCCGCTGCCTGCCTCCAAGTGCAAGCACCCGAGTTCAATCCCCGGTACCAAAAAAAAAAAAAAGAACCTCCTCGGTCTCCTTTCTTCCTCAGTTGCTCCTCTCCACACTTGGTCCACCCCAAACTGTACTCCACACATCTACCAGAATGATCCAAATCACAAATCCGATCACATCACCCTACTGTTCAAATGGATGGCATGCTGTTGCTAGACAAAGACCAACCCCTCTGCATGAGCTACATGGCTGACATTGACTTGGCCTCCATCTCCTCTGGCCTCTCCTCTTGTAACTCAGCACAGTCAACACCAGCTGCGGTTACCTCAGCTTCCTCACTGATAACTTGAAGACAAGGGTAAGTACTTCACCATGGTATCACGAGTGCTCGGTGAGAAAATCATGGGAGGGCCTTTGGTGTCTCACACATATCGCATCAAAAGGAGTCTTAATCCTCACGTCCATAAGGCAAAACCACCTGTCTTTCCCGAGTTCTGATTGTCCTCACTATCTTATCATGACCAGCTCGGCAGCCTCCTTCTCCACTCTAGCTCTGTGTTTGTTAAACAAGTTCTCTCAGACAGATGAACAAGTGGACAGTCCCGAAGCTACGTGAAAACCATAACGGCGATCACTGAGGGAGTGCTAAGGGAAGTTCACAGGGTTTCCAAGCAGTACTAGATCAGAATAGAAAGTGGGGAAGAGGGATCAGGGAAGGATACTTACAGCTTCACCCAAGACTGAAACTTGAAAGAAGGATGTAGAAATAGCAGAGGAAGGAGAGTGCAGGGCAGAGGAGCCATGTGTGGAACGCACAGAACTGTGAGCGTGGTAAGATGGGGGCTGAAAGTATTCTCGGAGAGCTGAGCACTCAGGGCAGGTGGTAGAGAACATGACTCTGGAGGCATGGGAATGCTGAAGAAGGAGGGGCCACTTTCAGCAGGGAAAGGTGGTTCATCTTAGAAGTGGTGACGCTAGAGCTTCAAACGCAGAGTGGGATTTTGCCAAGTACAGATAAGAGAAGGACATACAGGGCCAGTGCGGCAGTATGAGCCATCGCAAGGAGACCAGGAAATGGAGCAACTGCTCAAGGACTGGGATCACTCTCAAAAGTTCAAGAGAAAAGCTGCCTCTTTGTCCCTGAGTGTAAACAGAGTTGATTTTTTTCATCTCTAATCTGTGGGTTGAAGGTGTTTGGACAGAGGAGTGAAATGAGTCAGAGTAGAATTTCAGCTAATATGATGACCAGTGACCTGGAAAATCTTCAGAGAATGAGACCAGTGGCAGAGGTTCATTTTAAAAGAAGGTACAAGCTTCCAAGAGGAGAGCAAGAGAGGTGGGGACAGGATGGGGGCATGGAAAGAGGGACCGCAAGAGTTTTGGGAAGTAATGAGTTTCTCTTCACCTTCAGGCTGGGCCTCTGACCTGTGCAAGGCCACAGTCATTAGACACAACCCAGGGTTGCTAGTGAGGGTGGCTGGCATCGTGCAGCAATCAGATACTTTAAGAACTCTCATTCCCAGGGGAGGTGCAAGAAACCGAGCAAGCTGGCACCCAGTCCTGCTGAGTGAACAGACTCTCATGAAATATAGAGAGCTCTGGCTCCCTCGGGAAGCCCCAATGGCCTCTCACAGCTGTTAGGCAACAGGGCCCCACGAGGCAGGAAGAACAGACCTCAGGACTCACAAAGCCAGGCCTCAACCCCCACAAGCCTTTAAACCCTTGCTGGAGAGCCCAGAACAGCTTCAGCAGAGCACAGACAAGGACCCGCACCTCTGCCTGATTAATTAGAAATGTCCGCTGTATAGGCCTTACACAGAAGGCAACTACTCAAATATATCCACAAATTTAAAAGGGGTAAGACTATAGACCCCAGGGGTAATCCAGACAGCCTTCTTAGAAGAGCTCACCTCATGCTGTTAGAGTATTAGAACCTGCAGGAAGAGCCTTGGAGATGACGCCCTTGTAAACATAAAAGCAATAACAACAATACTAAGGAGGGGAAGAGGAAGAGGAGGAAGAGAAGGAGAGGGAAAAAAAGAGGAGGCGAGGAGGAAGAGAAGAGGAACAAGGGGAGGAGGTAGTGGGAGGAAAAGGAGAAACATTTATCCAGTGCTGACTGTGTACCAGGCACAGTTCTAAATGCTTTACATTTAGTTCTCCAAATAACTCCATATCGTAGCTCAGTATTGTTATCCCCATTTCTCAGATGAGGGCAAGGAAGTGCTTCAGGGTTAACAAGGACAGATGGTGAGACACATTCAAAGAAAGGAAGGTGCTTCCCGGGGTCATACAACAAGCGGAGCTACACCCAGGGCATGCACACAAGCATCCTCACCCCCATGGACTCCCTGTCAGGCTCTGGAAATCCCCATGAGGCTTTGCCTGACAGAAGCCTAGGGGGTCAAGCCACAACCTCTCAGTGGTTTACCATGGGAGGTCAATGGAGCCTCCATTCTCAGCAGTAAAATGGAATTACTATGTTTGATCTTTTCTGCTTCATGGTGATTATCCAACACAAGGAAACAGAAAGTAGACAAGGAAATTCAAGAGTCCCAGTTGGATTCAACTCAGGCCTGGAATACAATAGGCAAGGTTGATTCAGAGGTACCTATAGTTCCCAGGAGTCAGAGAGAAGTCCCTACTAAAGCCAATGTGTCCCAATCTGGTCTGACCATTTAGCCCCTGAACAGCTCTAACATGCCCAAGAAAAACACCAGTCAGCCTCTCCTGAAGGCCTTGTGCAGAAGTCCCAGAAGATTCAGGAAAGCCACAGCTGCCTCCACAGAGTCTCGGGATGGGGCTCCCTCACACTGGGCCGCTTACCTCCCAGCGGACCATCAGAAGAGCTCCCATCCCTGAGCTGCACAAGGGGCTGCACAGAAAGCTGCTGGAAAAGGCTTTCGGAGAGAAGGCCAAGGGTTGGGGATTTCCTAAAGGTCAAAAATAAGAAATGATGCCTGCAACTCCAAGACCTTAGGTGGAATGTAGCGCCCTATGGAGTCTTGGCTGGGCTCTGTTTGTTAAAACTATAATGGTATATAAGATCCTAAGGATATAATTGACAATGTGAAATAGGAAGAAAAGGGCTAAAGGTGTAGGGAAAGTGGGAAGGGTAGGGGAAAAGGAATAAGGGAAAAGAAAAAAAAATATGAGAAAATGGAAACAAAGTGTTTGTAAATGGGGAGGGGAGGAGGGGGGGAAGGGAGGGCAGGGACAAGGGGAAAAAATGAGAACCAAGACCTGTCATGTAAAACGTACAAGATCCCAATGATGAATGTAATTGTACTGTATACCTAAAATGTACCAATAAACTCAATGAGAGAAAAAAAATAGAATATAAATTCAGGAGTCAGACAGCCAAAGTCCAAATCCCATCTCCATCACTTAGTGATGTGACCTTAGGTACTAGATTTCTTGGCAAAACGGGAATATAATAAGGACATAAAGGAAATTCCATGCACATTGGTGAGATCACATATGCGAAGTGGCACAGAGTGGCTGTTTGATATAAAAATTGGTTCCATTTATCTTCTGGTGAGGACAGCACATAACAGCAGGGAGGCAGCCAGACAGAGGCCATTATGCCAACTCCTGGACTCCAACTATTCCACTGCTTTCTCCTCCTTAACTTTTTAACGATCTCTTCTTAATTTTGAACTTTCTGTGATGTAAATGTTACCGCCAACTGCGAGAATGTTCCTCAGCTTTGATTTGCAAAAGCAAGGGACCTCTCCCACTGGGCCCAAGTCCCATGGTGCTAAAATTAACAATCAGTGTACTTTTAGCTAATGACTTACTGGTTGTGACTGCCATGAATAGACATAACTCTCAGATAAAGGCCATTAGAGAAAATTGAATAGCTTCAATGTGGTGAAAATTTGGATATATCCTATTCCATAAATCACATAAAAGGTCACACTGGGCGAGCTATTCCCTCTGAGTCATGATGAGGACCCAAATGAAGGGGTCTATATACCTTTGGGAAAGAGGACCTAAGGTGGGGGAATTGTGTAATCTCTTACAGTTTCAGGGTTATAATTTTCTCTTACTTCCAAAGCCATGAGCAGATGACAGTGCTACATCAACAACCATGACAGCCCAAACTTCTTTGACCTTATGTCCCCTCTAAATCTCCCCAACTAGGGTTTGCTCAATAACGTTGAGAAAGTAACATGGTGAGGTCATGGAAATCCATGTTCTGCTTTCACTGGGCCTCTCTGACCTTCAGCTTCTTCATCTGTAAAATTGTAATAGAACCTATTTTTAGTGTCATTACAGTTACAAAGATCATGTGGCCAGTGTGATACCTCACAGCAAGTTAAATACTAATATGAGAAGCTACATTGACCCAAGAGGCTAGTTAATGAAACTATATAAGAAGTTTCATGACATCTATCTTTGTGCCCAATGAGGGATCCATTTCCTACCCAGGCTTCAGGTCAAGAGCTGTTTCCCATCATAGAAGATAAAAACAGCAGTATCTGTTAACTGTATTGGAACAAAGAAAAGCCACTCATAGAAGAGATTTGATAAAAACAATAAGTACAGGCTGCTATAGTTTAAATGTTTATGACCCCTGCAGAATTCACAGGATGAAACCTAATCCCCAGTGTGAAAGCATTGAGAAGTGGTACCTTCCAGAGGTCATTAAGTTTGAGGTTAGAGCCCCTGTGAATGAATTAACACTATTATAAAAGACTCTCACAGTGGCTTGCAGCATGCAAATATCATCTTGTAGGAAGAGAAAGGCCAACCCAGACAGAACACCTGCTGGCACCTTAACACTGGAATCCCCAACCTTCAGAACTGTGAGCCAGTACATTTTTGTTCATTATAAATTGCTGCATCTGTGGCATTTTGTTGTAGCTGCATAAAACACTGTAACATTTCCTGTGGTTAGTAATGCTGACCCTGAAGAAGCAATCCTATGTGACCAAATTATAGGATTTTCAAAGGAGAATCGAATCTGAATCATAACTTTGGTTCAGCCACAATAGTGAAAGGTTTTCACCGGCACATTGGTGAACCAGGACAAAAGACAGAGAACCATAACCCACACTAGAACCATTGTATATACACAGAATTTTGACCACAATATAGTCATTCTCCCAAATTCCTATTGTCATTGGCATCACATTTTAGCTAAAGAATCCTTTTAAGTTAGAAAAGAAGAGGTGTCAGTGTATGGACCATGTGGTGCAAGTCTTACTGTCTACTTTAACTATTTGGGGCACAGAATGGGTCAGATCTGAAAAACAGCCCACTTGCCACACGCTGTCCTATCAAGACCCTTATATCTGGTATGCCATATGTCACAGGAACATCCAAACAGTACCTTACACACAGTATCTAATACAGATTGAGAAGTCAAAAACTTCTGTCCCATCCCTAACAGTGTCCCTCAAATCTCCAAAAACTTCTTGCATTGGTTATGATGACATTCAGCTCATCCAAAGTGAAATCCTTCAACTCCCTTCTATCTACAGTAAATACCAATGTTCCTGGCCCAGCTCTAATCCTACCTCTCTCCAAACACCTTTTCTGTTCCAATTCCACCCTCCAAAAATGTTACCTGGGAATAAAGAAAACAGTCAAGTCTTGAGCAATTTTAAAGCAAATTGTAATAGAAGATATACTTTCTCAGTAATCCTTCTCACTTCCCCTTTCTGCCTGTTTAGTGATGCCAGAACATCCTGAAAGCCAGAATAGAGCAAAGTGCAAAGCTGGAAGAAGATGATCCTCAAAGCAGAGTTTAAGAAAGAGCCTTCCAGCCTGTGTCAGTCTGTGGGGTAAGCGAGAATTCACAAAACATATTATGCCACTAGTACATTGGGGGTTGTCTGCAGCAAATAGTCTCAATTACACTAACTAACTATAAAAACTAGAGTACATGCTAAATTTTAGGGACACATGAGTATGGTAGGCTCATTTAAGTTGCTCAATAAATACAAGTTTTGTTTCTTTTGGAAGAGACTATGGAATAATTTGCCTACTGACAATCAGCCCCCTGACCATTAGCTGTAGATCAATGTACAACAGCCAGAGTCTAGAAGTTGATTGAGTGAGAATAGACTGGAATGGAAACATACAGACATTAAAGTCCATAAATTCTGAGGCTAAGATTCTGTGTCTCAACACTGCATTCTCTACTCATATTCCACCATTCATAATAACGTCTAAAATTTACTATAGTCATGTCATTCCAAGATGAATTTTTTCATATTGTAACATCTGAAATAGGGATTATGTTTCACCCAGTGGCATCTTGGCATTGCGCTATAGTTTATTGGATCTATATTTTCTTTTTTATGAAGTAACAGGGCATCTTACAAAATATGGCATCTTAAATTCAGTAATATGAATTGAGCCCTTAACTATGTGCCAAGAACTCTTCTAAGCGCTTTATAGAAATAAATTCATTTATCCCTCCAAAAGTCTGGGATAATTGGTACTACTATTATCCTCATTTTCAGGATGTTAAAATGGGGGCTTAGGGAGGAAATAATTCTGTAAGATACATGGCTAATAAGTCAAGTAAGGTTGAAGACTGTTGTCTCTCCTTAAGATCATCCATTCTACGTCATTACTTTTGGTTTTTTGGTTTTTTTTTTTTTAGCAGCTGATTGTTAGTTGACACCTGAGCTCTCTTCTCATAGAGAAAGTTCACAGAGGATTTTTTTTTTCCCCAGAAATAGGATAGACCTAGTACTCTAAAATACTTTTCCATGAGAATAAACTTAAGAAATAGATAATAGTGCTTTTACTGTTTTTAAAATGTATTACTGAACTGGCAAAAATATGATAAATTTCAAGAGTACAAAACTATAGTAGAATTAGGACCAGGAGTTAAAGAAGTTTTTTTCCCCTGGGAATATCTGCTGAATGTTGTGGTTCCCTGAGCTTCTGCAGTATGTGCGAATAGGGGAGGAAGACAAGAGATAAAGTCCAGGGGATTCTACAGAGGAAGAATCAAATAGGAGGGGTATAAGACCAGAAACTCCATGTAAGGGTAAATGAAAAACCTAATGTGTCAGTAAGAAAACCACAGTGTGACCACCATGGTCTGTGGCTTGAAGTTATGTTGAGGGGTGGGAGTACTCAACTAGAGAATTCAGTCTCAAGGAATTAGAGAGTTTTGGACAAATTCCCAAAGAAAAAGGCTGTAAAATAAAGCCAAGAAAATTTGAGAAAGAACTTCTATAAATGAAAATACAATAAGTAAAATGAAAAACTCATTGGATAAACTAAGCATAGCTAAAAGATAGACTGGTACATTAAAAGAAAGAAAAGAAATCATCCAAATTGCATTCAGAGAGACCCAGAGAGAGGAAAATATAGCAAACTGAAATGAAAGGAAAGCAACACAGAGTGACAGAATTAACAAATATTTCACCGTATTTCCTAAGAAAGATGAGCAAACAGAGGAAAAGTGATACCCAAACAAAGCAACTTAAATATCCAGAAATTACAATAAATGCCAAGCAGGATAAATACAAAAAAATACATCCTAAATAATTCATTAGACTAAAGAGCACTAAAGACAAAGAAGACTTTGGAAGCACCCTTCCCAAAAAAGAAGGAAAGAAGCCCAGGTATTTAGTTCAGTGGCACCATGTCTGCCTCACAAGCACAAGGTCCTGAGTTTGATTATAGGTACTGCAAAAAAAAAAAAAAAGAAGAAAAGAAGAAGAAGAAGGAGAAGGAGAAGGAGAAGGAGAAGGAGAAGGAGAAGGAGAAGGAGAAGAAGAAGAAGAAGAAGGAGAAGAAGAAGAGGAAGAAGAAGGAAAGAAAATCAAACTAACAGGTGAATTCTACATAGCAATGATGAAATTCAACAGACAACAGGATAACATCTAAGGGCCAAAAATTATTGGCCTAAATTCTATATTTAAAGAAATTCTCTTTCAAGAATACAGATGAAATACAGCATCTTAAAAAAAAAAGTAAAAATCTCACACTAGAGGAAATTCTAAAGGCTTTAAAGAATGCAATGTTAGATGGAAAGTTTAAGATACAAGTAAGAAAGGAAACTTACTTGAAACTATGTGAGTAAATCTTTTGACTATAAGAAACAATTATAGTACCTCATTTGTAGGGTAAAGGGGGGAAATAAATCTGAAATAAATTCAGGAAGGAAGACTAAAGAAAGTTACCATGTTGCATGTCTTCTATTTTCAAGGGGAGGAAAATAAAGATGTAAATTAAGTTCATGAAGTTTTTATTAATGCTATACCATCTGGGATAATGAACTAAAAGAATAGACATAGAAAAAGAAATATTCTCCTCCCCAAAATAGAGGAAAAATACATGAGCAATAAATTTAAAAATTAATCCAAAGGAGAAAGTTTGGAGAAGGGACTTATCGATATAGAATAGTAATTGCAGTAATGAGAAATGAGACAAACTGGCCATTAAAAAGCAAAGATTATCAAGACTGCCTGACAGAAGGAGAGACAGGAGGCAGGCAGGCAGAGACACAGAGAGAATACGCCCTATTTTGCTAGTTACAAGAAATATCCTCCAAACCAAAAGACCCCAAACAGCTAAAAGTTAAAATCTACAAAAGACAATTCCATAAAAATACTTAGCTAAATAAACCTAGTGCTAATGTTTCCATATAATTCAAAACAATAAGCATTATATAAAGATAAAGAGATATTCTATGTAAAATAAAAAGCTCAACTCATTAAGAAGATATAATAAAGTGAAATAAATAAGTCACACATATGTAAATACCGAATAGTTTCTCTGGTGTGAATAAACTGCAATAATACATAAGATCCTAATAAGATTACTGACATTTCGAAAAGGGAAGAAAGGGGCTAAACGTGTAGGGAAGGTGGGATGGGTAGGGGAAGGGTAATAAGGGAAAAGAAAAAAATGTGAGATAAATAAAAGATGGAAATAAAGTGTTTGTAGATGGGGAGGGGGTGAAGGGAGGGCAGGGACAAGGGGAAAAAATGAGAACCAAGACCTGTCATGTAGAGGTACAAGATCCCAACAATGAATGTAACTGTACTGTATACCTAAAGTGTACCAATAAACTCAATTAAAGCTGAAAAAAAGAAGATATAATAAAGTGAAATAAATAAGTCACACATATGTAAATACCGAATAGTTTCTCTGGTGTGAATAAACTGCAATAATACATAAGATCCTAATAAGATTACTGACATTTCGAAAAGGGAAGAAAGGGGCTAAACGTGTAGGGAAGGTGGGATGGGTAGGGGAAGGGTAATAAGGGAAAAGAAAAAAATGTGAGATAAATAAAAGATGGAAATAAAGTGTTTGTAGATGGGGAGGGGGTGAAGGGAGGGCAGGGACAAGGGGAAAAAATGAGAACCAAGACCTGTCATGTAGAGGTACAAGATCCCAACAATGAATGTAACTGTACTGTATACCTAAAATGTACCAATAAACTCAATTAAAGCTGAAAAAAAGAAGATATAATAATGAAGACATATCTAATATAATCTTAAGATATCCTAAGTTGAAACTGATAAAACTTTAAAGAGATACGACTAACCTAGAATTGCTGATGGAAATTTCAACACAATCTGTTATTAATAGATAGAAAAAGCAGAAAAATTATCAGTAGGTCTACAGAAGATTAGAATAGTACAATCAAGCTACATTTAATATCTATTGAGTAGGATATATATCCGATGTGTCGGGAATACATATCCTTTTCAAACATTTATGAGTCTTTTAAATTTTTGACTAATTTCTAGATTATAACGTAAGCCTCGGCAATTTCTAAAGATTGATGGTCTATAGATTATAATCTCTGCACCAATATAAACATTCAGTTCAGGGCCAGGGATTTAGCTCAGTGGCATTGTGCCTGCCTCTCAAGCACAAGGTCCTGAGTTCAATCCCCGGTACCCCCCCAAAAAAATCCAATGCATTTGAATATTTTGGAATATGAAAATCAAAGATAAAAGAAGAAATCCTAGCAGAAATGAAATACCAAATGATTATGAAGACACATGTACAAAAATCTCAATGTATAAAGTAGAACAAAGAAAAATACAGAAGCTTAATTAGAAAATCTGAAAACTAGAAGAATTTCCAAATTCTAACACATAAGAAATTTCAAGAAAAGGAAAATAATTTTAAAGAAAGCTCCAGGAGGAGAATAGTTAAGATAGGCACAAACATTAAACAAACCATAAACACACCCAAAAGCAATCAATCAATTAATAAAGTGGTTTTTGAAAATGCTGATAAGCTAGATGATAACGTAGTAAGATCAGAAAGATTGCTTTAGAAGCCCTGGGATGGATCAGATCCCTCCATCCTTCTAGAACAGCAGCCAGTAAGCAGGATGGATGGGTGGTAAAATGGGTGCTGGGGAAACTGGGTCAGCCCCTCAAAGCTGGGCCTGCTGGGTAAATGGCGGGTCTGTCCCAGGCTCCTTGACCTTCTGCGGCACAGCTACATGGTGGCAGGTGCTGCCTTCCTGATACTTCTGTCACCTGGTGAACACCACATCCCCTATGCCATGAAGTCTTTCTGCTGGCCCTCCCCAAACCCAGGGTGACACAAAAGACCACACACCAGCAGCCAAGAAACCTTCAGCTCACTCTCAGCTCTGCCAGTAACTAACTGTGTCAAAAGTTACTTAGCCTCTCAGGGCCCTTTTTCCCCTATGCATACTAGGAATACTCACATGTATTTGATTACCTGCCACAGTTGGGTAAATTGCAAAATATAATAATGGATAGGACACTGTAACACTGCTTGGTATCCTAACATAAGAGGGACTTTGTTGGGCAGTAAGGTCTATGGAAATAAGAATGTCTTAAAAAACTCACAGAAATGAATCTGTAAAGGTAGAATTCCAAGCAAATGAGCCCTAATCTGGAAATCAGGAAATCTGGAAGTCAGCGCCCTAATCAAAATTCTTGTTGCTCCAAGGTAAGCAAGAAATTTAGAGTTTTAAAGTAACAAGGGTCCTCAGGAATTGACTTTTCCCCACCCTGTAATTTACATAAAAGAAAAATTAAGCTCAAAGAAGGCAAATGAGTTGCCCAAGTCACACAAGTTTATAGCTGAACTCAGATCAGATCAGCTGAACACAATTTTTTTCTAGCTTCTATCTCTCTCAGGTTCTGCCCAAATGCTAGCCCAGTCCTTGGACAGCATGATGATCCCACACTGAAGAAAACATCGCTGCCTCCCCCCTAGACGTGCATCTAGGGCATTTCTTTTCCCATCCACAGGATATCTCACTCCCATCCAGGTGGAATCCCTGACCTCTCGACAGCACAGCAAGACAGGCAGAATGTGTTGAACAAGAACTATGTGTCTGACTCTGACACAGGCCCTGAGGCCAGAGCTGGCAGGTGCTGTGGGGAAACTGTCTCCACCATCAGCTGCCCCACCAGGATCCTGAACGCAGGGAGGCAGGTACCTCTGAAAAGTGCTGTTGGAGCCATAGATCTCCGCACACTGCGTTTAAAGAAGTGACTTTCGGCTCCTTGGAGCAGCAAAGGAACAAATAAGCAGATCTCACAAGGTCCCCAGAGGGCCACCTTCAGGCCAAACCAAGCACTGGGCCTAAGCCCTGAATATACCACCCAGGAGTCCCCCCAAGGCTTCAGATCTCCCTGTGAGCTGCTCTCAGGCCTGCAGGAGCTTTCTCTTGCCAGGGACTTAAGGCAGAGGACACACCAGCACCGCACTCTACCTTCTGACCCTCTCTCTCTCTCAGCAACCACCTTCATGGCAGGCAGCAGCCCTCTTCACCACTGAGTTTATGGGCACCTGTGAGCCTTTGCTGAGGGCTAAGTGGATGACTGAGGTAGAAACTGGTCACAGCTGAAGCCAGGAGAATGCATCCGGACCCAGGACTGGGCCCTCTCCACCTCCACAGACGGTTACTTCCCATCCTACATCTGGCCAGGTCGGAGACCAGTCTGACATTCTGCCTTGATACAGTGCCAGGGGCCGGGCATAGCACCTGCTCTGCATCAAGCCCTAGCTAAATACTAGAGAACGGGGTGAATAAAATAATTTTTCTCTTCTTAAATTTTCTCTTCCATTGAGAGAGACGTGTAACTGAGTAATCAAATAGACATAGTCATTCCCCTAGCACGAGTTCAATGACACGCTTCACCTTTCTCTGCCACAAATGATTCATATGGCCTTGAACAGTTTAGGCCCTTTCTCTGGGCCTCCAGTTACTCTTCTACAGGAAAAGAGGTCTGGATTCAATAAGCTCCAGTGCTGGGCCTAATGTTCCTGAACTCCCATGATCCCCTTCCCCCAGAAGCTTCCCAAAGAAACACTCATGGCCAGGGGCTAGATGCAAACTCTTCTCCAGCTTTGCTCTGCCACAGCCCAGGTTGCTCTGTGCTCTTTGTTCAAAAGCTTCAAGTTACAGGAGACATCTGGGGTTGTCCTGCGCACAGCTGTTCACATCCCCTGCCAGGTGTTGACCGCTGGAGCTCCACTCACTGCATTCCTGGCCACCGCCAAGATCCCTGCTGGCCAGAAGCCCAAGGGCCCAAAGCCGCAGTCTGCTGGTCTCCAGGCCCCGGTCTATCCCTCCTCATGCTGCTGTGAGTCTCGGCCTCTTCAAATGCAGTTCTCCTTGGAATTCCCTCCTGAAACCTCCTCAGACCATATGTCCCCCCGATCTGAGCTCCTTGGCCTCCCCACCGCCCTCTTCCCAGCCACCCCACCTCTTCTTGCCATTCTCATCCTCTACTCTCCAGCAAGTCCCTAATGTTCAAGCCTTAGGAAAAGTGCCCTACTGTCATCCTTCAGGACTGACTTACCTTCCGCATCTGTGCAGACCTTGCTTAAATGTGCCCTTCTCAAAGAATTTTACTCCAATCCCCACCCTGGGACTCCTAGAATACTGAAGTATTGACACCATTTATCCTGGACTTACAAGGCCTGCTCGACTTCATAACTGACTGGTGATCTCCTGTGCACACATCTGTCTCCCTGTCAGGGACACAGTCGATGCCCATACCAGTCAGCATCTGGCACAATACTCTACGTGTAGCAGGTAAGGACTTGTTTGAATAGACCATGAGGGGACAGGACTGGATGTGTATCTATCAATGAAGGATCTCATAGGAAATGCACATATCCTTATGTGCAATAAAAACAGCAGATGGATAAATGAACAAATAGGTGGGCCTTGGTCCAAACCGCTCTCCTCTGCCACCTAAATAGGCTCCTAAGTCCTCGCTCTTCCTTCTCCTCCCTTCTATAGCAGTTACCTTCAAAGCAGCCAGAGTTAGCCATTTCTCTGTTCAAACCTTCCCAATGGCCACCCATATCACTTAGATTAAAATCCAAAGATCTTCAAATGACACAACAAAAGCCATGATCAGGCCCCATTAATGCAGTGTCCTGAAGTCCTTTGATTTTCTAGCCTCTCACTTTGCCCCAGTATTACCAACCTTGATGCTCTGCCTCAAACAGGCCTCAGGGGCTTTGTCCTTACTCTTTTCTCTGCTCTCCCCAAATATTCCCATAGGTTGCACCTTCACTTCCAGGCAGCCTCTGCTTAAAGGTCCACCTATCCAAGAGAACCTCCCGGAGGAATAAACAGTCCCTCCCACTCACTTTTCTTTATATTTCTCTATAGCTCTCAGCGTCACTTTGGGCACTGCATTGGCTTTGTCTACCATCTGTCTTCCCCGACCAACAGAAAATCCTACGAGGACTTGAAATTTCTGTTTTTCCCAGTGCTGTGCCTCTACTACCTGGAACAGCATGTGGCTCTAGTAGGCACTCCACAGATGCTTGGTGAATGAATGCGTGAGTGAGGGAGTGAGGGAATGAGTCTGTAACTTAGTTCCTTGGCACCTGGGGGCCTTATTCCAAGCTCCCCTTACCTGATGTGCCCGCCATTGTCCTAAGATGCTCAGCTCCAGCGCTGTCTGCTGCAGCAGATGGACAGTACACATTCCAGGGAGCTCTTTGTAAATGACATCCCTCAGAGGACCAAGAACGCAGCCACTGAAGGGGTGGGACCAGGCTTAGTCCACTGATCTCTAAAGGGCACATTTGAAAAATCCTCCTCTGCCACCTCCCTCCAGCCTCTCTGCAAATTCCATAGAGTCAATGTGCAATCATAGTAGAAAATGAAGAAAACAAAAGCATCCTCTTTTCCACAGTAGGCTCAGAGGGAACTGTGTTCTTTCTCCTCGGCATCTGAGCCCCTTCCCTCTCTGCAGATCCCATCTGCCAGCTTTCTACCAATCTGATCAAAGAACCAAACTCCTAAGCGCTCTTCAAGGGAAAACCAGAAAAGCAGAGAGGGAGACAAGAGGGGTAATCAGTGTGGCAGGTGCTGATCAACCTCTTTTGCTACAAAAACCCTGCAGTCACTCTTGGTCTGGCACTCTACCAGTGTGGTGACATCTCCTCCCCTTCTGATGTCTCCTTTCTGTGCTTCTGGAAATGAGGGATGAAGGAGAGGGAGCAAAAGGGCTCATCAGCCTTGTCTTGTTTATAAATCCAACATAAGTTCTTGTTCACGAATGGCTAGGCGAGTGACAGATGGCTGAATGCATAAGTCACTGAAAAAAGATGAAACAAATCACCGCATCAGTAGGAAAGTGAAGAACACAAGAATGAGTGAGCCAGTGGCCCTGGATGGGCTGGTCTGTCCCAGGGCTGTGCATCTTTCCAAACTCAGCTCTGTGTTCACTTTTAAGCCTGTGTCTAGTCAGTTTCAGTGGCTGGGGGATGTTGGCAGCTCCTGGCCCATAAGAAGCACATAAATAACTCTTATACTCCAAGATGCCTTCAGAAGGATTATAAAGATATTTCATGCAAGTGGCAAGAAGCCAAGTAGGGGCCACTGGGGGGCCCCTGATATCTTCTACAAACAAGAGATGGGGTAAATGGAAAAGACACATCTCGGACATATCATGTGACTAAGCCCTCTTCTCCAGGAGGTTCTTAGATTTATCCAGGAATGAGATATCACTCATCACCAGTCCCCAGAAGCTCCTGAGTGACAGTCTAAATCGCTGAGCTAGAGTATGGGAAAGTCTTTAGGGAACAAACATGGGGCCAACTTGCACCTCAAATCAAGATGTTCCAATTATAGCCTTCGATCTCAAATCCACCTCGCTCTTAAATGTTTACTCTACTAAACTGTACCATGTTCTATCTGGTTACTCAGCTTACAAAACATTCATACATTTATTTATTCACCATGGCCCTATCCCTCACAGAACTCACCCTCAAATCGAGAAGATAAGCATGAAGTATTATATAAACACACATAAACTGCAACAGTGGTGGGCCACATAGGAGGCTCTCATAAGACTCCAGGATGAAAACAGTACCTTGAACTAGACAGTCACTGGTGGAGACAGATTGGAGAGATGTAAGCTAATGTCACCAAGACATGGCATGGATTAGATCTGGCTTTGAGGGAGAGAGGTGCTGAGGATGATGGCCAGGCCCTTCTAACACAGGCAGCTGCACAGATGAAACAGCCACTCAGTGAGATCTGAAATGTCTGGCACGGGCCGGGTATGGGTTGGTTAGTGCAGGGGAAAGGACCAGAGTTGCCATTTTGAATATGCTGGGTTTGATGGAGCTTTGAGACATCAACCTTGTAGTCCTCTTAACTCCATCTCCCTTACTTTCCCCATTTATCCATCTCTATGTCCTGCTGATTCTACCTCTTACCCATCCAGACTTAGTTCAGGCCCTTCTCCTTACAAGCTGCAGGATTTCTCTCCTTTCATTTCACCCACATCAAACTGTAAGCCTTTCTAAATATCACCTCCTGAAAGACCACCCAATCTGAAGTACCCCCCACATCCTATTATTCTGTATCTTCAGCACAAGGGTTGTTTCTTCTGAAGACAACTATTGTGTTTGTCTATTATAGAAATATATAAACAGCATGTCCTAGCTCTGCTAAGAAGGCAGAGGAGCAGTCACACCCCAATAACAAGGAGCACATGTAGCCTCCAGATCATGCACAAATGGCAAATTCGAGGGCTGGAACAAGGAAAGAACCAAATAAGCCTGTCACTCCTTGCTAGAGCAGTTAGTAAGGAAGTTCTCACGGAATCACAGAACGAGTCAAAAATAAACAGAAGTCACTTTGCACAGCCTCCTGCTGGTTGAGTCACATCACATAAAATAGAGTATAAGCCATTGAATAAGTTAGTAAGAGATGAGACCCTAAATGAGCAAGGGAATTAGGGAGGGAAGGAATGGTTTTCTTAGAGTAGAATGTCAACAAAAAGTGGGAAGGGTAGGGGAAGGGAAATAAGGGAATAGGAACAAAATGAGAAAATGACAAAATGGAAATAAAGTATTTGTAAATAGGAAAGGGAGGAGGCGGTGAAGGGAGGGCAGGGGTATGGGGAAAAAATGAGAACCAAGACCGGTCATGTAAAGATACAAGATCCCAATGATGAATGTAACTGTACTGTATACCTAAAATGTACCAACAAACTCAATGAGAAAAAAAAGTATGGAAGAAATGATAAATTAAAAATTATCAGTGATAAAATTGGTGCTATAAGTGGGATGAAGGACAGGATACATGCAGATTACTTATTAATAAGAATGGGACAATAGTCATTTTACCATGGAGAAACTGGTGAATTCTGCCTTAATCCATACCAACAGCCTCCATCACTGGCAGTGAGACAATCCCCACTGCAGAGGGCACGTTTTCCTGATCAAAGTGCACAGCTTGACTCCACTGAGCCACCAGACCCTCAAATTGGTGGATATTCCACACAGTAGCCGGCCTTTCCCAGCGGGCAGATGGGATTCTCTCTTCAGTGAAGTGAGAGACACAGGAAGCCACAAAGACCTGACTGGCACAGATTGCACCATGCTCAGAGAAGAGCCTTGTTGAAAGGAAACATGCACTGAAGGATTTAGGGGTAAAGAGACATTATGTCTCCAATTCACCCAGAAATGGCTGAGAAGTATCAATATTTGTATATGCATTCAGACATACAAAACACATAATAACATGTAAACAATGAAATAGGAATTATAAACAGGAAGTACAAAGAAGTAAAAATAATATAGCTTCAAATTCTTAAGAGATCAGAATGATTAAATAAATAGGACAGCACATACACAAGTGAGGAATGTGGATAAAGAGGGAATTTTTATAGCAGTTTTGCATAGTTCCATCATTTGATATGGCATCAGAATTAAAAGTGACAGGGGCCAGATATTTAGCTCAGCAGTTCGGTGGCCTGCCTCGCAAGCGCAAGGACCCAAGTTCGATCCCCGGTACCACAAAAAAAAAAGTGACAAAAATAGTAAACACTCAATAACTATTGAACAAATGAGAGAATCCATATCCAACAGTGAGCCTCCCCTGCTTAAAATCCCCTCTTGCCTGCCTGTACATAGCACGATAAATCCTGGGTGCCAGAGCACAGGGTGAGGCCTGATCCCCATCCACAGCTCTTTACAGTGTTCCTCACCCCACTGCTCCTGACCACCCACGCCATGGGCTCAGGCTATGACTGCTTTAAATCTAGAAGCTCACCACGCTAGGCAACACTTCTTGACTTAATGCATGTTAGTCTCGCTGCCTAGAAAGCTCTTCTCTTAACCCCCTAGTAACTTCCTCTTATCTTTCAAGATCCAGACCACATATTCTCACCCCTGGGAAGGCCTCTGATTGTCTGCCAGGCCAGGCCTCTGTTTGTTTACAAGTCCTCCTGGTCAGGTAGTCTGACCCCAGCTTCAGAACTAGGGTCTTCCCTCCCCTCCCTTTATCCCCATTCCCTGGGCCCAGCAAAGCATTTTGATTAATATTTGATACATGAATAAGTGAATCAGTATTGACTCAATAGTCCCTGGCTTCAGTCTCTTTCATTATCCTTGAAAAACCCGGAGGAGCAAGGGAAATGAGGTTTTCCCTCCCTTTGCACAGGAAGAAAGAGAAAGTAAGTGACTTCCTCCTAAATAACACAGGGTTTACAAAGGCTCAGTGAGAGCTGGAGCCAAGATCTCTCCCCAGTCAGTTAAGTGCGCTTTCACAGAAAGTGGGTACAACAGCAAAGAATATTGCCTTTCAGGGTTTACCTGCTCTAAATAAATTTTCTAGTTCTAGCACCACCACTGCATTACGAGGAACCCCATTTTACAGATGAGCAGGCTGAGGCTCCAGGTCCTAGCTGTCTGGCTATGAACACCACGCTCTCCCCTGTATCAGAATGTGTGTTGCCACCTCTGACCTCCCCCTCCGTCAGAAGTCAGAGGGCCTAAATGGAATGTTCTGTCCCACAATGGTGTCTTTTAAACCAGAACAACACACATGCCCACAATACAGCTCACATCCTCAGACCACAGGCTGCATCTCACATGGTTTCCAAACCAGGATATTTGGTTTGTAAGGCAAAACCTCCATTTCTCTAGCTGAAAGTGAACACTATACGCAATTACCCAGCCAGACTGCTGACGCCTACAGACACTGCATCATGCTACACAGAGTCTGGTCTGCCCAGAGACAACCTCAAAGGATCCAGGACTCCCCCAGAGCTTGGCGTACAGGGGACCCTGGAGTTGGCGGGGTGGGGGAAAGTCGGGCTGGCAGGCCTGCAGAGTCTGGGTGGAGGCTGGTTCCCAGGGTAGAGATCGCTCTGGGGGAAAAGTGAAGCCACAGAAGTCCCGTGGTGCCCAGCCCACGCAGCTGGGTTGGGGATTCCTGCCCGCCCTGCCAGGAGGCTTTCCTCCCCCACCTCCCATTCACCCTCCATCCCTGCCTCCCAGGGAGCAGCCATCTGCATTTGAGATGCAGTGATGCTGATGATGTCAGGTTCTTGGGACAACGGTGAAATCAAGTCCTTAGCCCCTTCCCCAGATGGCCCAAAGGACTGATTTTGCCTGCTTCCCAGGCCTTCAAACTCAGGAATCAGACGGACTTGGCAAGGAATCCTAGTTAACTGTACCTTGGGCTTGTTATGGAACCATACCACATTTTGTTTTCCTCATCTTTAAAACAGAACTACCTGTCAGAGGGTTAGCATAGAGGTTTCACGAAACAAAGGATGCAAAAGGCCTTTGGCAGATACTAAAAAAATGTGAGAAACCAAAAGTCACCCTTCCCCCACATAAGCTCTGGTGTGTTCCATGCTGGACTTCAAAACTACTTCTCACTTGAGTTTAAAGTCCAAGGAAGAGTTAGAATATACATAGTATGAGTCTGCAGCAGGGACACAACCATGTCTCAGTCTTATTTTTCTGAGGTGAGATTTAGCTAAAGAGGAGCAAGCCTGGCATCCATAGAAAGCCACAGTGCCTTACGCAGCACCAGGACACTGGGCATTTCCTCCTTCCTATGTTGCGGTCAAATGCTTTTTGAAGGATCAGTATTGAGTGTGGGCAACAGCAAACAGCTTGGCTTGATTTAACACATACTGAGAAGCCAGCACCCAACACAGTGCCTGAAAGCCCACCATTAGGGTTGTTCTAGACATTCTTTAGAATTCCAGAATGCCCTCCAGAATTCCCCCTTTCCTGACAGTAGTGGTCTTGGGCAAGGTAAAATAATCAATCTTTGAGTGAATTAGAACTTTCACCAACTTTTCAATATGGCCAGATCTGCCCTACATGTCCTCCTATAAGAGATGACAAATGACTTTCTGACCAGTTAGCAAACCTAAGATCCCTTGTGGGGAAAGAGAAAGAGGCCTATGATCCATGGCCTCACAGGCCCAGGGGAGGGGTCAAGATAGCTTCTCATGTCCCCAGTGCACTCCCAAATTCAAAGCCACTCACCCCAAGCTCTTGTCCCTTGAGGACCTTATCAGAAATGTTGGTCCATTCTGTAGAGGCAGGGCCTGGATCCAAGACACACAGACCTTCCAGCCGAGCCCTGGGCTAGGCAGGTCACATGACAGGGGCAGCCATGGGGCCAGGGCCAGGTTTAGGGCAAGGGTCAAACTCCTTCGCACACCCAGACACTCAAGCTTTTGAGACAGAGAGGAGCTGGCAGCTGAAGCACTCAGAGCAGGGGGTTTTGATCAATGGCCCAATTCATTCTCAACAATCCCCATTGTCTCAGCCAGAACAGATATGGGTATTATCTCCCTGAACTACCAGGAAGAAGAGCCCCAAGACATGGTTACGAACCAGAGTCCCAATGTACAGAAGCCACAACTGAGACATAGGGTTTATAAATTAGATGAAATATTTGAAACGGGGGCTGTCTCAAAAAAAACCTTCATAATGTGGGTTCCCATCCTCAGAGAGCAATGCTTAATGCTTACTTAATTGCTAGTTGCCCATTTATTTATTCCAAGCTCCCTCCACACAAAATACGGGAGTTTATGGTTAAAGATATGCAGTCTATAACACTGTCAAAGTAAAAATTAAATGTCAAATCCCTGACTCCAACCAACACAGTTGCTGGAATGGATCAATAGGATAAACTAAGAGCTTCCTAGCAGCCAAAGTGAGAAGAGAAACACAATAATGAAATATGTCTTTCCTCCTCCTCCTGCACTCTGCAGGAAGCCAGCTGGACTAAACACGACCTGCCTCATGTAATCATTCGCAAGGGCCAAGTCTAGGCTCATCAGACCACGGGAAAGACAGATCCCAGTCAGACCAAGGGAAAGACAGATCCCAGTACGCCCGCCCTCAGGCAGTGACTGAACGTGACTTGCCTATTAGGGAACTCAATGAAGCATGTCTAAACCAAATCACAAAGAAAAAGCCTTCCTAAAGGAAAGAGCACATTTAGCCTGGGCACCTCACAGACACGTGTCCAGAAGAGAATGACCAGGATGAGAGAGGCCTCAAAATTGGAGTAAAATAAGAACAACATAACCACCCCAGCAGGTATTTGGGGACACCCACTCTCCTCAGCACTGTTCTCAGTGTCCCCAGTGGTCTCCATGTGAAGGAGAAGATTCTGTGAAGAGGAAAGAGCCAACAGCTACAAGGGAAAGAGGCAGAGTCTGTCCTCCTCCGGCCGCAGATGGGACCCTCAAGGCAGTGCTGACTGAAAGCAAAGAAGAGAAAGAAGGAGCCCAACTCTACCCACTACTCCAGTTCAAGGCTGCCCCACACCTCAGCCCCAAACGTTCACTGCTTTCTGCAGCAGGGAGAGGCCATGGTGTAAACCAGAGACCGCAGAGATTCACAGGTACCCAGCTGTCTCCCAGATCCCAGGCTGGCTGGCTTGCCCTGTGAGACTGGCCTTCCCACCCCTGAAAGGGCAAGTGCTGCTTCTAAGTCCCAAACCTCAGGGCCCAAGGATGCTCTCTCCTGAGCTCCATGGTGCATTTCAGTCCAGATAAAAGGACACACCACCACCTGCCCAGACCCGTCGGTCTGAGTCCCTGACTTAAAGACAGTCCCTACTGAGGAGGCCAGCTATTTGGAGGTACCTGGGGCAGGTAGCATGGACTGAAAGGCAAGCTGGAGGCTGAGGCTAGGGCCAAACCAGGGGGCTGTGCATTTGCGTATGCGCTCACACAGAGGTGCACAGATAGAATGTGTGTGTGTGTCTCTGTGAGGGGTGTTTGTGTCTAGAGGAGGCGTGTGCAAGCCAGGCATGCGTAGGCAGGAAAAGCGTCCACCTGAGAGCTCTAAGCACAGGAGTGCGGGTGCACTGAGTGGGGTGGACATCCCCTGCCCTCCTCCTTCTTCTCCAATCCCAGCTGTCTCTCCATCCTCTGCCAATTCAGGAGGGATCAGTCACAGTCCTCTTCACCCCTGTCAGGTGAGAGCTCTGTTCTCAGAACACACAGCCCTGAGAAACCAAAGCCACCTAACCCACAGACAAGAAGCCCAGCGGGGGACAATCAGGTCACCCTAGCAAGTGTGAGTTCAGAGGCTGCTCCTCATCTCCAGCTTCCCCTCACCCACCGTGGATGGCCCAACCCACCTGGCCAACTCCCGGCCCCACACCAGAAGGCACTGTCACAGGCACAGCCAGCTTCCACCAGGATGGCGGGGGCCACACAGACCCACAGGCACACTCGTGCTCCAGGCTCACCACATACTGCCACACTCAGCCACCCCTACTCGAACCTGGGACTCAGGATGAAAATTCCCCCTGTGGACATCCTCACTCCCATTGGCTCGCGTACTTTCTCACAAGCACGCAGGCCAATTACCCAATAAGTCACAGACCTGCTCTGTCCCCACCGAGGCTGGCAGGTCCGACTCCCAGAG
>NW_022900928.1:14776512-14777035 GCF_012274545.1 Fukomys damarensis
GCTGCCTGTGCGTCTCCGCGGCCACCAGGGCTATTTCTGTGCCTCTGGCAGTGGAAGGATTGCGCTGCCTGCCTGCCGTCTGCGGGGGCGCTGGAATGGGGACGCGGTGGGACCTAATTAGAGACCTGGCTCACCCCCTAGGCCGGCCCTGAGTCTCGGGTAATCACCCGGGCTGCACCGCCGACCCTGGGACGCCCCGTGAGCCCCGCGTGCCAACATCTGGAGAAGGGATCGGAAGTGGGCCTTGATCGCTGTCCTTGGAGCTGGGACAAAACAAGGAGGGACTTGGGTGCAGTGTTCATTCTCTGTGGAGGGAGCTGCCTGACTGCCCGGAATGCATCAGCTTGGTTTACGTTGCAGGTGCTTCCCTTTGGAAACTAAGTTACCCACACCAGTCACCCTCCAAGCCACAGACCTGCCAAAATGAAGGCAGGTGTTACACACACTCCTTCCTTAAGCACATCAGACCCCAACACACACACACACACACACACACACACACACACACACACACACAGAGAAG
>NW_022900928.1:14777091-14801138 GCF_012274545.1 Fukomys damarensis
CACACACACACACACACACACACACACACACACACACACACACACAGTGAAGTCTGCAGAAAAGAAGGATGATTGCTACCCAAAAGCTCAGGACTGTCACAAGCTTAACTGGAAGGACGCTTAGAGGTCATTCCATTCCACCTTCCCAGAGTCCCCTGGGGCCGAGAGGACCTGTACCTGTTCTTGGAGATCACCTAGGAAAGGGAGCACTGGGCTCCTGGGACCTGTTCTAAAGCTGGGCCCTCAGTAGGAGGTTCTCCCCGGGGTCTAACCTGAGTTCCTCAAGTGCCGACTCTCAATTCACTCACAAGTGACAAGGACAGGGAGATCGATGCCATCTCTATGACGAGGTCCATCTAAGGTCCCATTTCAGCCTTCTGCTTCTTGGTTTTTATTATTCCTGTTCCTTCGTTGGAGTTAAAACTGTTGCTCTGGCCTTGGATGTGCCACAGTCTGGCGTTAACTCGCCTGCCTCAGATCCGTGCACGCTGACTCTGCCATGGCCAAGCTTCTGCCTCAGAGACTGACCCAGCCTCTGTGTGTCCCAGACAGCCTGACCCCACTCTCCAGTGCATGAGGGAACTCCAGCTCCTGGCTCAGAAAACGTTGTCTCAAAGCCAGGACAGGGGTCTCCAGGCAGCCACTTGGCTGGGTGTGAACTGCGACCAAAGCCTGCCTCGAATGGGCAGTTTGCAGAATCCACGCTGATTTGCTGGGTCAAATGATCTTAGCCCTCAGAGGGACCAGGCTTTGCTTCTTGCCTGCACTACTTTCTAGCTGTGTGTCCTTGGGCAAGTCCCTTAACCCCTCTGAGCTTCAGTCTTCCTGTGAATGCATTAGGGAGATCACAATCATCTATGCCTGCTCCTAAGGTTTCAAAAGTATGATATAAGGTCAGGAATTGTAAAATTCCCTAGAAAGCTAAGATGTGCCTGATGTGCTCAGGGCAGATGGATTCTTTGCAGAGATGGAATGAGGCTTAGATGATAAATAGCAGCAATGTTAGCCAAATGCCTCAAAGGTCTTTGATTTCTAAACCCAAATTCTGTGCCTGGATTTCAGGGCAAAAGAGAAATAATACAGTTTGCCACAAATTCCCTTGAGGCACTTGACATAAATGCCCCCAGCTCAACACACACACAAGCACACACACACACACCTCTCCAGATACCTACAGCACAGCACGGCCTCCTGGACTCCTGGACTCCGCCCCATAGGCCCCAGCCGCCTGGACCCTCACTGGCCACCTCTCCGTTCCCTGAGGGCCGCCTCATGGCTCTAGTCTTGGCCGCAGTGACTCCAGGTCTCCTTACAGAGGACCCTGTGAGCAGCTCCTCACACCCCGTGCTTCCTTCTGGGCCATAGCCCAGGCAGGGCCTGTGACTCGAGGCAAAGCTAGCAGAGGCCTCTTTAAGGCAGTGCAGGACTGAGGCCGCCAGAGAGGAAGCTCAGAGCTGAAGCACCCTCCCCTTCGGCCCCCTCCCCTCTGTCTGTCTGGCTTCCCAGTGCTGTCTTGCTTAATTCTTAATGGAAATTCCATCCTCAACACAGGCCCTAGTTGGCTCAAACAGTCTAGGCTTGGGCCAACAGCAAACTCCACTGGAGAGAAGGGGCCAGCCTGGCTGTTAAAACACGTGTATGCACATACACACATATGTACGCACACACACAAGCAGAGGGACTTCACCAAACTCAGAGATTCTTGCACAGATTTATGCATACATTGAAGATAAACAGCCTTCCGAGTGCTGGCATTATCACGCGGAACTTAGTAATTCACAGGTGTCAGCTTCTCTAAATCTCGCAGCTCTAAATTCTGGTGTCCTCCCCACATTACACGTGAAGAAACTGGAGCACAGAGAAGTTAAGTGACTTGAGCAGGCATCTGGTGATAATAGCCTAACACAGGAGTTGTGCCAAGAGGCATACGTGCATTGCTTTGCTTTGTAGAAGTCATTATTCCCATTACACAGACAAGGAAAATGGAGGTCAGGTGGCTGACGTCACCTGTCTGGCATCACAGCCAGTGAGATGAAGGGCGACGCTCTCAGATACTCATGAGAAGCCTGGTAGATACACAGGCAAGGCGACTGGCGGACACTCAGAGCCACTGTCACATTAAGCTTATCCCACCTAAACCCAGGTAGGAGCCTCGGAAACAGTCCAGAGCTGATTCAGGCAAAGGTCCCCAGCAGCCTGACTCCTGTCCCACTCCCCCCACCCCTGGCTTCCTCCTGATCCACCAGTTTCAAAAATCACTTCAGGAAGAACAAATTCAGCCCAAAGTGGAGGAAAAGCTTCAAGTTTACACTGGACTCAGCCTGGTCCAGCATCAACTGTTGCTGCAGCTCCAAATCCAGCTTCCCCAGTGTACCCTACATGGTCACCGAAAGAAAGCTCAGCTTTCTGCAATGATCACAATCTGCATGTGGGGAGGACTTGAGGGACTCTGAGCACCGCCCACATGGGTCTTGTCCTAGGGCTTGGATCCCACCCACCAGGCTCAGAGGAGGCTGGCTGAGGCCAATGGGACGAGGCACAGCACAGGAGCCCGAGCACCCGGTATAACCGAGTCACGCTCTGGGAAGACAGCACAGGTGCAATGGCAGGAGAGTGGGCCTGCCCATAACGTAGGATGAGCCATGAAACCCTGAGCTTGAAGAGATGAGCAGACAGCCATGCACAAGGAGCAGTGAGAACAGTTAGCGGTTGAGGTGCTCATGTGCTACGTTAGGTTCCCACACTGGGCTGGGCTTCTCTAAGGCGGGGGCGGATTCATGGACCCTGTCCTCCTCCCAGACGTCCTCATGGGAAGAGCCTGGGAAGACACAAGGACATGGCCCATGGCCCATGACCCATGGCCAGCAGCTGCAGAAAGGGTTGTCTGGAGGAAGGAGTACTTAACCCCCACAGTGAGCCAGGAATCAAGGAATCACGGGGGTTCAGGCAGTTGCTGTAAGGAGCACAGACATTCTGAGCCAGAGGATTGGCTTTTCTAACAAGTACCTAAGGCTGCTACTGATCTGGAAACCATACTTTGAGATCCACTCACTGCCTTCCAGAATGAGGGAAAGTCAGAGATAACTCCAGTTCAAAACGAAATTTCCACAGAGCATGGTGGTGCACAACTGTAATTCCAGCACTAGGAAGGCAGAGGCAGGAGGATCGGGAGTTAGAGGATGGCCTGGACTACTCACAAAAGCTTGTCTTAAAAACCCAAAAAAGGGGCCAGGGATTTAGCTCAGTGGTTCCACCACCTGCAGGCAAGCTTAAGGTCCCAAGTTCGATCCCCAGTACCAAAAAAAAACTAAACCACATTTCCAACCCAACTTCAAAGTAGAAATGAAAGAATAGCCTCCTGAAAGAAAGGCCAATCCTGCCGGCAGTTTGCCCATCCTCCCAGCTTCCCTGGCAGCCCTGCCCTGTGCCAGTGGGTCTTTCATGGGCCCATAATGTCTTCAGCACACCTCAAGACAAAAATGCACTGTCCACTCTGTCCTCCACCCATGAAACCTGCACAAAAGTAGCCAAGAGGCAGACAGGCTGTTTCTCCCCGGAAGGAGATAACAGATTAGAAGTCATGATGAGAGCCGCTGGAATGCCGCCCGGAGGGATGGGAAATGGGCAAGATCTCAGGACCCCGAGCTGGAACTCTGTCCCACACACATCCCGTGTCTGGAGATGTGCGCACTGAGATGCTACTTTGCCTCCAGGACTGACCGAGGCACTGGGCACTGGCAGAGCGCGGGGTGAAGGTATCTGGCCATGGAGTGCAGAGAGCTGGTGCTAACCCACCCTAAATCACCGGGCAACGGCTGTAATTCCCTCAAGGCGAGGAAGCAGTTCCTGGCTCCAGAGCCAGGGTGGGAACCCAAACATCATTAGAATGGAGGAACCCAAAGGAAACCTCTCTGATGGAGAAGCTCTGAGATTGTATTCACCAGAATCACCTTGGGAAGGATGCAGGTTCCCAGGCCTCCCTTGGAGGTGCTGAGTCAGCAGGTGGGCAGGGTCCTCTCTTCCAGAGTGAAGTTCAGTGACTTGGCATTGTTAGTTTGAACTTGACGTTGGTGGGTGTATTTATTTACACCACAGAAACTGGGCAAACACTAGTAATCAGGGGTTGGTTTGGCTCTGTTCTACTCTGGTTTGGAAGGCATATTGCTAACCATTCACTAGCGTGCTGGGACACCTGTGGGTCTCTGTTGTCAAGCATCCCCTGCAATTCTGACGCAGGCCTACTTTGAAAAACAACAACCACGTGATGAAGCTCCACCTCCAATCCTTCATTTTACAGCCAGGGCAACTGAGGTTCAGTGAGAATAAGAATCCGGGTCAAGGTCACAGCTATGGGCCCTTTGTGTGCTAGAGGCTGCTCTGAGCAGAGCAGTGGGGGCTGAAAGGGCCCTGTTGGCTTACCTGACCTTCTCCTGCCTCTGCTCCATCACCTACATCTCTGTTGTGCTTCTACACGGAGTAGGAAGAGGCAGGAAAGTCCTTCCTGGGAGCACATCACATGACCTCTTATCAGTGTTTAGAATTTGAGTCACCTGACTTGTGTTCCCCTAGACAGCAGGCACATGAATTCCACCTGCTGCCCTGCACGCCTCAGGCCTCAAGTGTTCGACTTGGCTTGCATTCAGAGAGACTCCCTAGCATCCTTCTGACAAATTTTGTTTTGCTTACAATGGAGCACTTTTCTCTTGCAACCAAACCCACCTTCAGAACTGCAGCCACTGAACGCAAGACTTCCCTCTCCTCACCTTATACATAAGTCATGCCCAGACCTCAGGCAAGAGGCCAAAGAGGAGTGGCTGTGCAAATTTACCACTCTCAAGGACCATGGTTTTTGAAGAGCTGTCCTGGGCCAGCAGATCCCAAGACACTTGGGATCTCAGGCCTCACCCCAACACAAGGGAATCAGAAACTCTGGGGCCAGAGTTGATATTTGTTTTAAGAAGCCTTCCAAATGATTCTGAAGCTCACTAAACTTTTGATCTTTGTTCATAGGTATATCCAACCTGCAATCTATCTTTTCATTTTCCCCTTCCCTTTTTTGAGTGAAGAGGAATGGTCTTGGGCCACATATAAAATAGATAATATAGTTAATGAGTATTTGTAACAAAATTTCCTTTTTAATATTTTTTAAAATGTTTTTTATTATAGCATTTTTAAAATGAGGACAAAACAAGGCAGACTTCAGGCTAGCAGGAGGAACCATAGCTTCTGCCTCCTAACATTGTATAAAAGGCTGTTGGAAAGAAAGGCTATCAAGGCAAGGCCAGCAAAACCATATGGCCAGTCATACTCTTTCCTGCCCAGCCTCTTTAACCCCAGGCTTCCAGGGAACCCCAAGAGGCCACCCAGTCACCATGAATCCTGAGCTAAGACAGAGCGGTCTCCTTTTCCAGTCAGCAGAAATACCTCAGCAGAGACGGCAAGGAAATGTCACTTTTGTTATAGTTGTAGTAGTTTGAGACTCCATGGACCCTCCCTGGCCCTGTGGATTCTCAGGGGCATGCTCTGTCTGGCCTGGGGACAGCTTTGAGTGTCATTCTAGAAGGAGACTTGCCAAATGCCTGGTTCTGGAAGCCACTTTGGTCCCTCCAATACCAAGTACAGTGTTTCCTGCGCTCCCTGAGATTCCCAGGCCAGGGAGAAGAGATCTGACAGAAATTGAGACAATAAAGTCTTGGGGGAGAGGCAATATAATAATAAAAGTGACAATGACTACACTACCTTGTGTCAACCTCTTCCTATGTGCCAGTCCCACCTATAAGCACTTGCTGTGATTTTTTTCCATATAAGCCTTCCCACCATCTAATGATCAAGCTACTACTTGCCCATATTAGTGGGAAGAAAATAGGTTTACAGGAGTTAAATCATCCTCCCAAGATCACACAGCCAGTATGTGGAAGACCAGAGATGTAAACCTAAGTCTGCTGAGAGGACAGGATGGACAGAATGAGGAGGAGAGGTGGGAGGGTCCTTGTCTAATGTGGGAAAACAGGGCTGAAGTTGGGAAAGGTTAAACCAAATTAGGAAAATGGATGTATATTGAGGATATACTCCTAAGTGAAATAAATAAGTCACACATGTGTAAATACCAAATAGTTTCTCTGGTGTGAAAAACTATAATAGTACAGAAGATCCTAATGAGATAATTGTCAATGTGAAATAGGGAGAAAAGGGCTAAAGGTGCAGGGAAAGTGGGAAGGGTAGGGGAAAGGTAATAAGGGAAAATAAAAAAAAATAGGAGAAAATGGAAATAAAGTGTTTGTAAATGGGGAGGGGAGGAGGGGGTGAAGGGAGGGCAGGGACAAGGGGAAAAATGAGAACCAAGACCTGTCATGAAAAGGTACAAGATCCCAATGATGAATGTAACTGTACTGTGTACCTAAAATGTACCAATAAACTCAATGAGAGAAAAAAAAAGGTTAGATCAGTTAGATCACCCCACCCCACACAGTGTGGGTGGGTGATGTAGGGAAAGTAAGGACAGAACAGGCCAGGCTGGGATTGAAAAACATACACTTGAAGCGAAGCCAGCAACAGCAATGTACAACAGAACTCAGTGACCCCAGGTCTGACTGTGAGGACAAATGCTGATCCTAGAAGGAGTTGAACCTGTAGTCAGGTGGTCACTGTGGGGTCTGGGGAGTCATCATGAAAGCAGTAGAGACTAGGCAGGGGGAAACTCTCCACACTTGGAAAGTGGAGCAGCTCTGAAATTTCTTGAGAGTTTGAATAGAGAAGTTACTAAATGGCACCATCTCGGTCCGGCTGATTAAAACAAATGCCTGAGTCATCTTCAGTTCCTCTTTTCCCCACCATCCCTCTGCCCGTGCACCACCCAGCCAGCCAGTCCTGTCTACCTTTAGCTATCCTACCGGGCACATTTGCTGGCTGCAATGGGAGCTTCCAGAGAGGTGAAGTTTGGATATAAAAAGTCTGAAGTTCTGAATAATCGAAAAGTCTCAAAGCGAGCAACCCCAAGATACATTATTGAGGATGGATAAGTAGTTACCTAGAAAGGATCTTTCTAAGAGAAACCATGCCCAGCCCAGAACTTGCATGGTATAATGTTTTTTCATTCTTTTACTCTTGCCCTTTCTGTTTTTCTTGTGTTTTAGATAACTCATGTAAAACACTTGCAGTTAAACTCTTTTTTTTAAAATCCAGTCAATTCAAATGGAAGTGAGACAGTCAGGTATCATGTAAATGGTATCTGTGAAAAGTGCTTTCACCCTCATGGCCTCCTTCCAGAAAAGGAAAAGAAAAGATAGATGCTAAGCAAAGGCCCCAAGGTAGGTACACGTCTAGGGCCTTTGGACAAGAATAAGAAGACCACCAAAGTGCTGAAGAGCAAGCAAGGGAATGAGAGGAGCAGAGGAGAGTATCGATGGGATGGAATCTGGTGCACACATTACAAAATGACTCTAGCTAGGAGCAGGAGAAGTTCAACTATGGAAACCAGCAGGAGAAGAACACCTGTGCAGTTGCCAGAAACTTTAGAGGTGATTTGGGGAAAGTCTGTGGAGGTTTTCTTCCAAGCGAGGCCACTCAGTAGAGTAGGAAGCAGAAGTAAGGGTGGTAAAGGAGGTGCAGGTGTGCGTAGAGGAAGTGTGAGATGGCGATCTGGAAGTAAATGGGAGAATAAATGGACTCGGGATATATAATATGGAAGTATTATGGCCTGGCAGCAATAAAAGCCTAAAGAAAGCTCTTGATGATAGTTTCAGGGATTCTTAAATGAAGCAATCAATATGGATGTGTCTTTCTCCAGTCTTAGAAGTCCTAGGTCCAAATGCCAAACTAGCACTGCAATCTGCCCTACCACGTCCTGCTGTGTAGTCGCCTGGCCTCTCTCCAGGAACACCTTCTTTCTCCTGAGAACCTCGTACTGCCCCTAACCAGACGTGACATGACAACTTCGACAGGATTGCTGGGGCCGGGAGCAACATGAGATCCTACATAAGGCAGGTGGGTGTGCAAAATGGTGCCTTGCCTACTTCGGGAGAGGACAATAGATGGTACTGTTTCAGACTGAAATTAAATTAAATTTACCCCAGATTGTGTCCATTTGTAGTCCCCTCAAGGAAGTAATTATTAATATTTTTGCAAAATTTAGCTCCAAATGTGATTATTGCAACATTTTTACGATAATAAAAATCTGGAAACCACTTACATATATGTAAGAGATTGATGAAATAAATCCTGGCACATTTGCTCAATAGAATATGAAATACACTTTAAAACCTTACAGTAGGAGAACAGAGAGTGGAAAAGAAAAATACACACTGAAAAAGGGCAGATTTCAAAGGAGAAATTTTAGAGTGATACGTTTTTATAAATATGTAACAACTACACCAAACTATTTTTTTCTCAAAAAGCTGCCTGCAAATCTCAACTTCTGACAGGATAATTTCTTCCTTTTTTTGTAACTTACTTTATTTTATTTTTAAATGGCATTTAAAAATTGTACAAATTTATGGGATACACTGTGATACTTCAATACACGTAACTGTTTAAATCAGGGCAATTTGTCCATCACCTCAAATATTTATCATTTCTTTATAATGAGATATTCAAAATCCTCTCTCTCAGTACTTTTTGTTGTTGTTGTTTGTTTGTTTTTGTTTTTGTTTTTTTCCTTAGTACCTGGGATAAAACTCGGGACCTTGCGCTAGCGAGGCAGGTGGTGGCACCACTGAGCTAAATCCTCGGCCCTCTCTCAGCTATTTTAAAAGTACATGTTGTTAACTGAAGTAAGTCTACTGTGCAATAGAGTACCATCCCTTATTCCCCCTTTCGTCTGTAACCTCATACCCCTGACCCACCGCCCACCCTCCACCCTCTTCTTCCCCGCCCCCTGGAACCGCCTTCCCACTCTCAACTTCTATGAGATCAACTTTTTAAATTTCTTTTCTGTGTGAGACCATGTGGTACTTGTCCTTCTGTGCTTGGCTTATTTCACCTTACATAATGTCCTCTAGCTTTATCCGTTGTGCCACAAATGACCGCATTTTATCTTTTGATTGCCGAATGATATTCTATTTTGTCTACGAAGCACATATTTAAGTCCGTCACCTGTTGCTGGGCATTCTAATGCCAAAGCTCGGCTGTGGGATATTGCTGCACATAAACACGGGGGTGCAGAGAGCTCTTCAACACTGATTTCATTCCCTCAATTCAGAAACATCTTATAGCTGGATGGCTGGTTATACAGTAGTTCCATTTTTAAATTTTTTGAGGCTTATTCACACCATGGTGACTTTACCAGTTTATGTCCTCCTCAACAATTACACCAAAATATTAATAGTTTATGTAATTTTTAAATTTTTCCTGTATTTTCCAAATTTTTTATATTGGATATCTATTATTTTATAATTCACAAAACAATTTTTTTTTTTGTACCAGGGATCGAACGTTGGTGAGGCAGGTGGCAGAACCACTCAGCTAAATCCCCAGCCCACAAATCTTTCTTTATTAGAAAAAAAAACCACAAATAAAGCCTGCTGGTCCTTCAACATCCACAAAGCCTTGCTGTGTTTGCCATCTTCATTCATTCCCAAATCCAGCCCGGCGGTCTCAGTCTCTTCTGAGTGCTGACGGTGTTTCGGTGTTTCGAAACACAGGAAGAAGAGTCCGTAAGGAGTCTACCAGTCCTCTCCCGCTGCCCCAGCTTTTGATCTTGGGGGGAAATCAAGAATGCATCCAAGTGGGTCTCACTGCAGCCTCCACCTCACTCCTAAGGTGGCTCAGTCAAGTCCTGTAAGACGAAGTAACTTTGAACCTCCCTCCTCCCTGAGGATTATCATCTGCCCCCAGAAACCTCGGTGCCACATTTCTGTGAGGGTGGCATCATTATCTCCAGTTCATAGGACACAAAACCTAGGCTCCAAGAGAAGGAAGAATTAGAAGTGAATCTGGGAGACCTGCCTGGGACCTCCAGGAGTATAAGGGAGGCCTGCAAAGCAAGCCGAAGTGCTGCTTGGTGCGCCCTCTGGTGGGGAAGGAGCTCCGTAGCGCCCAGCGGGTACAACTGCAGGAGAGACAGGGTATGGCTATTTGAAGATGCTGCCAGCCCTACACTTTTAAAAATCATTTTTAAAAGCTTCACGCTACATCATATTAAAATAAACCCGAATGTCCTGTTAACTATAACTTCTATACATCTACATAATATTGAGTCAGTGTACCAATGGACACGTAAACGTTTAAGTAAATTTTTACCCACTTTATCACCTTTGTACTTTGAAGTCAATAACATGCTTTGTAAACTCAAGCATCTCCGGAGTCCTTAAAAAAAAATAGACCTTTGGTTCATAGTTTTGGGAGATGAGTGATAAGAAGTCCAGACTCTTGCACTGAACTGAGGTTTGCACCCTTCCTAGCGGTTGCCACTCAGGTCTGGGCTGTGGGGAAGCAGCAGAGTGACCACCCTGGCTGGGGGCAGGCCTGCGTGGAGAGGTGGTGCTCCAGGGACAGACTGAGCGGTACGTGGGAAGGTGTGGTGCACACTCATGCTACCTCCTGTGTCCCCACTGAGAGCACCGGGCAGGCCAAGAGCAAGTGGAGCGGACGGTGGCTTCTCTTTCATACTCGGATCTCAAGTCAAACACAGGCCCCTCCCATGCACATCGCCAAGAATTCATTCTCAAAATTCCTAGGCCTTCAACACTTCACCTCCATGCTTGAAAAGTCACCATCAAATAGCTTCAAAGAGCCGGTGTCCTTTGTAAGGTCCCTGTCATCTTAGCTCCCAGCTGAGTGAGCCTCTTAGTAGGTGTATCAACAATTCAGACTTTCCCTGAACCGAGAACACAGAAACGATCGGTTGCCCTCTTGTGACCTGGACCTCTTCTCCCCACTTCTAGTCTCTAATCTAGGAAGAGGCCCATTCCCAGGGGCAACGAAGGCAAGTAAAGAGCTTCTCCTACCAGGGAGTCATTTTTCCTGCAGAAGGGCTGTGGCTGTAATCGTGACTGTCACATCCCTAAGCTTAACTCATAGCGTCCATTTACAGGTTTCGATACTTATGCAAGCAGCACACCATTCTGTAACACAAGACATACTTAACATTGGAAATCGGTATGGCAACTTCTGTTTCCAGAGATGCAGATCTGAGACCTACCAGAGAGTCATCAAATGGATGCTGTAATGAAAAGGGGGTTCTTTTCCTTAAAACAAATTCTGAAAGACGTTTGCTGCCGCTATCTGCTATCATCCATCCAGGATGGACTCATCTCTGGTACTGAGTTCTGGGGAGAGAGAGGTACAGGTGAGTGAAGCACAGCTTCTGCCCGATACAAGTCCCCAGCCCACTGGGAAGACTGCGCTTTCAGCCAAACTAAGAGACGGTAGCATAAAGGGCCTGCTAGAGACCGGTGCCTAGGTGCTAGTCTCCCAGTGAGAAATCAGAAATGAATGAGCCAGAATTTATGAGCTGCCATTTCCTAACCCCTTTATTAGCCTATTTTAGATATAAAACTTATTGGAAAGGATTTTAAATGTCTTTACATTTATAACATAATTTATAAATGTCTTCATAAAGAAATAATCAGTGTTGGAGGAGATAAATATGTATAACTTGATTTAAATGATGCACACTATATAGGTATACTGAATGGCACCTGGTTAATGTGTACAATATTTATGTTTTTATGTATACATTAAAACTTAATTTAAAAACTAAAAGTAAAATAAATTAATTTAATTTAAATATTCTAAGAGTTCATCCTTTCTTCTGTCTCTAAAACCACCATCTCTTTTTGTTTATAATCTGATCTCAAATAGCCCCTATTCAAATCCCAGTGAGTGCCATATCTAATTATTCTCCATAGATCTGTCAGAGTTATCAACTGTTTTAGCCACTTGGGAGGCCCCGGGCTTTATATGATTCTAGTGGATTTTGTCCTATTTTGAAAGAGGTGAGTATATCTTCTATTAAACTCCTTTTTCCCTTTAGCATCCGCCCACCTGAAGAATTCCCTGCTGTGCATAGCCCTGGTGGAAGGTAGTGCTTGCTTCCCACAGCGGAAGCGAATGGCACCGATATTCTCTCTCCGTGGCCCAGTACAGCAGAGACAGAAGCACAGGAAATGGGCTCGGGGCTCTCCCAAAGGGCTACATTTTCAGCAAATGATCCAACCACCTGGAAAGACTGCATATTCATTACAATGCCAACAGTATACAGATCTCTTCTAAATAATTTTAGAACCAACTTGCCAAATTCTAACAAAAATCCTATTGATAATAATTGAAGTTGCACTGAATTTTAAAACAGGGTATTTGATACATTTAAAATACTCAGTCTTTCCAACCATGTGTACAGTGTCTCTCCTATTTTTTAGCTAGCTTTGCTCTCCAATAAAGTTTAGTAATTTTTTCAACACATGCTTTTTATTGTTGGGTTTATTCCCTGGTTCTTTATATCTTTTGTTGCTAATGTCATTATTGATAACTCTTACTTACTATATTTTCAAGTACAATATTTTCAAATCAGTCAATTTGAGGAATATTTATCTTATAACCAGCCATTTAAAAAATATTTTTACTAATTCTAATGTATTTGTATATTGTTTGGAGTCCATATATATAATTATAAAAATAATTTTTCTACCTTTAAGCCTTTTTGGTCTTGTTTTACTGATTTGGTTAGGACTTCTTGTAAGTTGTTGAATACTAGCATTGACAAAGTTATTCCTTATCTTGTACTTTATACAGAGGAATATTTCTAGTGTTTCTTCATTTATATTGATATTGATAGTAGGTTATTGGTAAATACTAATATCAGGTTAGATCATTCATTTCTATTTCCTGATTCCCTAAAGTCCTCTTAGATTATCTTATCTCCTAAAAATCACATCTTTAATTTGTTAACATTCCTAGTTATGTATATTTCATGGATTTATGGATTTTTCAAATGGTAAGTCCCTTCTAAGTTTTAGGAGTAAGTAAACAGTGGTGACAATAGATTGTTTTATATATATTGTTATATTTTGTTTGTTATCACTTTATGTAGGATATTTGCTTTTGTGTTCATGGATCAGAGTTAGCTATAATTTTTCTCTCTCATAAATTTGTTTGCTCTTATGTGTCTCACACTAGCCTAAAATAAATTGGATAGGATTTCCTCTTTGGTGGAAATTTTTACACATGAGTAAAATCTGTCTCTTGAATACTTGAGACAATTTATGTGTAAAACTAACAGGTATAGTATTGTCATAATAAGATTTTGTACAACTGGCTCGATATATTATAGTTGTGCTTCTACTACTTCTTGATTTTTGCTACTATTTCTTAACAGGTTTTATATTTTCTAGCAACTTGTCTATCTCATATATATTGTAAAATTTATTGACACAAAGACGCGCATAGTATTCTCTCACTGTCACTGGACCTCTGTTGCATATGCAATTGTATCTGCTTTTGATTGTCATATTATTTGTGACTCCTCCACTTTTTATAGTTCGGCCTCACTAAGGTTTCACCAGTTTCTTTTGTCTTTTCAAAGAACCAATGTTTGGCTTTGTCGATCCCCTCTTTTATGTTTTCATCTTCATATTTTCACAGGTGTTTAATGATTATTACCTGAGGTAATCAACTTATAAACAGAAAAGATTGATGTTGGTCCATGGCTTTGGAGGTTTCAATCCATCATCAGCCGGGCCCTTTGCTTTTGTGTCCAGGTTGCGCTTTATGGCAGGTGTATGTGGGAGACAAAACCACTCCCTTCATGCTGCAAGAGCAAAAGAGGATGGGGAGGATTTTAAAGGCCCACAGTCCCTTCAAGGATATCCACAGTGACTGAAAGACTCTCACTAGATGCCACCTGTTGAATATTTGTCCACCTCCTAATAGTACCTCTGTGGGGACTGAGCCTCTAATACATGGGCCTATGTGGGGAGCATTTAAGATCCAAACTATAGCATCTTATATTTCAATTACTTTCTCTTGGTATTTTATCTCCTTTTCATAGTCATTAGGGTTTTCTAATTTCTGAAATTTTTATCGCATAATTATATAATTACATAGAGCTGTTAAATTTCTCATTACAATTTTCCCTATATTCCCAAAATCTTATGTGAGGTACTTTCATTATAATTCAATTCTAGATGCCCTTAATTTTGCATTATGATTTCTTCTCTGAATCATGACTTTAGAAATGCCTCATATAATTTCCAAGTATCTCATCCAAATATCTCCCAAATATTACTGTTGCTGTTATTATTGTTTATGTCTGTCTTAATTGAATGATAGTCAATAATGGAAGTGGCCAAGAGTGAAGAAAGGATCTTCTTAAAGACTCTTGAAAATAAACAACAGCATATGAATTAGGTAAAGAAAAAGCATGATAAAAATGCTTATGAGTTTTCCAGCATTTCTCTTTTTCTTCTATACTCTAAACTCAATCCACAGGTGGTCTGCGTCACAGAGTTGGGCAGTGGGTACTGACAACAAAAACATTTCCTTTTCCCAGCCAGAAGAACAAGAGGGTCTCCTTTAGGCTCAAATCTCCAATGCTGTTTCTTATCTTTTCTCTCTTGGCCCTATTCCAAGGCCGGCCTAAATGTCAAAACTGCACATTTGCAGTGACAGCATTAGTACAGGCGTGTGAAGCTTGTAAATATGATAAATACTGAAAAGAGGATCTCTGAGTGGATGGGGATCTCTTCCCACCCTTTCCTTCGTGTTGTGCCAAAGGGTGACTTAAGTTGAATGAAACCATACAATATCACAAGATTAGGGGAGTGCAATAAAATTCTAAATGAAACCTGTACTTATGCCCAGAGGAATTTGAAAGAGGGTCTATTGAGCAAGAGTATACAGGGAAGTGAATCAGACAGGAGAGAACAGAAGCGATAACGTAAATCTGGATTCAGCCAACACAAGTTCAGCACTCACTCTCAAGCTGATTATGCATAGGCAGACACAACACGGTAGAGCAAAGCCTGTCAAACTGAGCTGATATTGTAACCACTAACCACAAAATGCAAAACAACCAGTCTCAATGTAATCAAATTCATTTTCTGCCTTAAAAAAATCAGCAACCTCCAGAGAATGTTTTAAAAATTCAAAATCTTATAAAGTTCAAAATTCACAAGATATAATCCAAAATTAATCAACATACGAAGAACTAGAAACTAATCAAATTTTGAGGGCAATTACAACTCATAGGCCTCAATTTCAAGATGATCTAAATATTAAAATAATCAGATAAAGATGTTAAAACAGCTATTATGACACATTCTACAAAGTAATAGTGAACACTCTCAAAATCAATAGAAAAATATGAAGGAACAAAAAGGAAATGTTTGAATTTAAAAGTATAACACCTGAAATAATGAAAAATTTCACTGACCTCACTATCTAAAATGAAGAACACAGAGGAATAAGATTTTTTTTTCATGAGTAGGACCACAGTAATATAAGGGACATTATCAAAAGGCATTGCTTTTTCATCAGTGAAGATCCAGAAAGGAAAGATAAATCTGACATTGAAAAAATAATGGCTAAAAATGTACAGGTTCAATATGCTCACGGATATTTAACCTGGAAAAACTAAAAGAAAATGATATGCAGACATTCTTTAATTAAATAGTAAACACTGAAACTTAAAAAAAAAAATTTGTAAGCAGCCAGAGAAAAACAATGCATTACTTAAAGAGAATACAATATTTAAATGAATGCAAATTGCTACTAAAAAACCACGGAGGCCAAAAGAAACTGGAATACCTTCAAATTGCTAAAAGAAAAAAAAATCAACCATAATCTTGTGAAAAAAAAAACCTTTATGAATAAAAGCAAAGAGAATTACATCAGTAAAAATGCTGGAATACGAAGCTCCAACAATTTTCTTCCCCATAAAATCAAGGAGAAAACTAGCAAAAATTATCACAATTAAGTTTTTCAAAAGCACCAACAGTCAACAAAAGGCTTGTGGAGACTCAGGAAGCATTAATTTTGAAAAGACAACTAACTGTAAAGTGTGATCAAAAATATTGTAAATGTCTAAATTTTTAAAATTCTTGCCACTTTCTGCATCCGTTCTGGAGGTTCTTTTGTGAGTGTCTATTTGTGCTGTTAAGACCACCTCCATGCCCTGAATCAATCCAGCTGTTTACTTTTCATAGTCATTCTGACTTTCAGGAAGAGTCAGAAGTCACGTGGTGCCAAATCACAACAATGATGGTGAGAAATGTATCTGAATTATAGAGTTTTCAATGGCGATGAAGTTATTAGACATGCAAATAAGCAAAAAATAATGGCCTACAGACAAATAAAACAGCAATTAATACAAACTTTTCCATAAGAATCCCAAATGCTGAAATGACTATAATTTAAATATATTCAAACAACTAAAGAAAACAATATTTTAAAAAAGAAAAGTATGAGAATGCTGTACCATCAAATGTGGAATATCAGTAGTGAAATGTAAATTATTTTCAAAGTTCCAAATAGATATTCTGAAGCTAAAAAATATAATGCAAGAATGAAAACTTTAGTAGAGACGCTTAGCAGCAAAGTTGAACAGGCAGAAGAAAGAATCATCAAACTCAAAGATAAGTCTGTTGTGATTATCAAGCCTGAGATACAGGGGGAAAAAAAAGAAGGAAGAAACATGACCAGAGCCACAGTGATTTTTATGACACTATCAAATATTCCAAGTTATGCACAATTGGAGCTCCAGACTAGAGGGGAAAATATTTGATGAAAAGAATGACAAAAAAAGCTTCCCAAAGTTGATTTAAAATATTATTCTACATATCCGTGAAGCTCAACAAACTCCAAGTGATATAAAATCCAAAACATTCACATTTATATATATCAAAATAAAATTATAGAAAGAAAAAAAGGGAAAATCATGAAAATAGAAAAACAGAAACAATCCATTTTGTATATGCAATCCTCCATTGTAATCCTCGTTGGGCGATGTGTTATTGGGAGCTGCAGAAGCCAGAAGGCAGTGAGATGACATACAAAAGTGCTGAGGATCTGTCATCTAAGGATTCTATGCCTAACAAAAATATCCTTCAGATCAGTGGAATAGATTGGAAGATACAAAAACAACTCCAGAGGTACTCAGCTACCTCCTCTTTGAAAAAGGAGCCAACCATCCTCACTGGAGGGAAGATAACTTCTTTAATAAATGGTGTTGGAAAAACTGATCTCAACCTGCCAAAGATTAAAACCCCTATCTTTCACCATGCACTAAACTAAAATCCAGGTTGATTAAACATCTAAATATTAAAAAAGATTCACTAAATTTGCTGGAAGATGTTAGGCAGAACTCTTGAAGACACTGGCATAGGAAAAGACTTTATGAACAAATCCTCAGTAGCACGGGAACTAGCAGAAAGAATCAACAACTGGGATCTCATCTTATTAAGAAGCTTCTGTGCTGCAAAAGAAACCATCAACAGAATTAAGAGACAACCCACAATGTGGGAAAAAATTTTTACCAGCTGCTCCTCAGGTAAAGGACTATTACCTAGAATATATAAAGAACTCAAAAAAATCACCCCCCCAATATAAAGACCTGATTCAGGAATCTGAAATGAACAGACATTTCTCAGACAAAGTAAAAGCAGCAAGTAAATATATGAAAAAATGTTCCACATCGCTGGTCATTTGAGAGATGTGGATGAAAACGACACTGAGATTCCACCTCACCCCACAAAGAATAGCTGCTATCAAGAAATTAATCAATAACAAATGTTGGCAGGGTTGTGGGGAGAAAGGAACCCTTCTCCATTGTTGGTGGGAGTGCAGACTGGTGCAACCACTATGGACAGCAATATGGAGATACCTCAAAGAGCTGGGACTAGAGGTTCCATTTGACCCAGCCATCCCTCTGCTGGATATCTTTCCAAAAGAATTAAAAGAATCATATCACAGTGATATATATGTGCACCTATGTTTATAGCAGCACAGTTTGTAATAGCCAAAACTTGGAAATAGCCCATTTGCCCATTAGTTGGAGACTGGATAAAGAAGATGTGGTTTTTCTATAAAATGGAATACTACTCAGCCACAAAGAATGAGAAATTAGAGTCATTCATAGGAAAATGGATATGTATTGAGGATATACTCCTATGTGAAATATGTAAGTCACACATGTATAAGTACTGAATAGTTTCCCTGGTGTGAAATACTATAATGGTACATAAGACCCTAATGAGATAAATGACCATGTGAAATAGGAAGAAAAGGGCTAAAGGTGTAGGGGAAATGGGAAGGGTAGGGAAAAGGTAAAAAGGGGAAAGGAAAAAAACATGAGAAAATGAAAAAATGGAAATAAAGTATTTTGTAAATAGGGAAGGGAGGAGGGGGTGAAGGGAGGGTAGGGACATGAGGAAAAAATGAGAACCGAGACCTGTCATGCAAAGGTACAAGATCCCAATGATGAATGTAACTGTACTGTGTACCTAAAATGTACCAATAAACTCAATGAGAAAAATAAATATCCTTCAAAGAGGAAGGAGAAATTAAGACAATTCCAAATAAATAAGTACTAAGATAATGTGTCACTAGCAGACTTTCCATATTTAAAAAAATCCTAAAGAAAATACTTCAGGCTAAAATGAAAGCAACTCAAAATTATAAAGGAAAAATAAGAGTACTAGGAAAAGCAGTTACATATATAAATATAAAAGATGGTATAAGTATATTTTCTTTGTATTTTATCCTGTTTGATATGAAGGCACTGAATAAAATTATATTTATAAATTTGTGTTGATAGGCACAGAATGTATAAAAATGTAATTTGCATAAATATAATAGCACAAAGGAGGGATTAATGGAGATAGATGCAAACTATTTCTGTACTATTGAAATTAAACCAATAGTAATACAGACTAGAGTGTTGTAAGTCAAGATGTTAATAATAAGCCTTAGACATCCACTAACAAAACAATTTAAATATATTTAGTAAAATTTTTTTAAAACAAAGAAATTAAAATGGTACATTAGAAAAATATATATTTAACATAAAGAATAATAGGGACAGACTAGAGGGACAGAAAAGATAAAATACACATGGAAAATGAATAATAAAATAGTAGTTATCAATCCTATATTACTACTAATTGCATTAAATGCAACTAGACTAAACACTGAATCAAACTGCATATTATAAACGAATGGAAAAAAAACACATTACTCACTTGCATGCTACCTCTAAGATACATATTAAATTCAAAGACTATGTTGAAAGTTAAAGATATACATACATATATATATATATATAAATATAATACAGAAGAAAGATATAATGACTATATTAATATCAAACAAAACAGATTTAAAGAAAAGAGCTGTTATTAAAAATGAAGAGCTGATCTATCAGATATATATATAACAATTTTACCTACACACACTTCATAAGACAGACCCAAAATACAGATAAAATTTAAGGAAAGTAGACAATTCAACTATAATAGTTAGCCTTCAATACCAATTCTCAATAATGGATAGAAAAATCTCAACAAATGGTCAAGGATATAGAATATGTGAACAATACTATAATCAAATATATTTAACAAACATTTATAGAATGCTCCACCCAGCAATAGCAGAGTACATACTTTTCATAGGTGAACATAATGCATCCTTCAGGATAGAAGACATATTATACCAAAAAATAAGTACCAATAATTTTTAAAGGATGGGAATCATACATTGTATATTCTCTGACCACAGTGGAATGGAATTGAAAATCAAGGAAATTTGGGGAATCAAGCATGTAGAAATTAAACACACAGCCCTGCATAATAAATGTGTAAAAGATGAAATCACAGGAATATTCAAAACATACTGGTACAGTCATACAAATAATGATGAACTATTATAGTTTACATCTAAAGGGCCCCCAAAGCTTCAGGAGCTCATAGGTAGTGCTTTAGGGAGGTATGGTAATTATTTAGGGGTATGGCAATTATCAGTGGATAATGAGTATATAGCTAAATGTGATGTTGGGGAAAAGAGCCTAATCAAATGAGGTAGGTCACTGGAAGCAAGGCCTGGAAGGCATATCGCCCTCCCTGGTTCCTCCCTTCCCTCTCTCCAGCTGCTAAATCATTAAGGAGCTTCTTTACCATGTACTTTTGCCATAATGTCCTTCCTTGGAGACAGCTGCTATAGATTGAAACCTCGATAAATTGTGAGCCAAAATAAACCCTTCTGAGGACAAGGACCTTAAGGATTTCCCACTAAGCTTCACCTCTTAGAAGTTCCACAAATACCGTCACATCAGGGACGAAATTTCCAACACATGCACCCTTAGGAGACAAATCTCACATAAACCGCAGTATTAACTAAATAAAAAGAAATCATGGGCCCGTAAATTGGAATACTGTTAAGATGGCAATACTCCTTACATTGATCTATAAATTCAGTATAATCCCTTTCAAAATTCTGGCTTCTTCAGCAAAATAGATAACCTGATTGCAAAATTAATATGGAAATAGAAGAGACTCAGAGTAGCCAAGACAATCTTAAAAAGAAAATAACAAAGTTGGAGGACTCACTTCTCTCCATTTTGAAGCTTGCTACAAAGCTATATTAACTTAAAATGTTCATCAGTAGTTGGGGATAATCATAAATGTCAATGGAATAAAATAGAGAGTCCAGAACTAAATTTAAACATCTCTGGTCTATTGATTTTTTTTAAAGTTTCCATAACAATCCATTGCAGAAAAGAATAAACATTTTAGTAAATTGTGCTGAGACAAATAGACATCCACATGCAAAAGAAGAATTTGCACCTCGACCTCACAACATAAACAAAAATCAGTTGAAAACAAATCAGAGACCTAAATAATGTAAGGGCTAAAACTGTAAAACTTTTAGAAGAAATTGCAGGCAAACCTTTGTGACTTTGGATTAAGTAATAGATTCTTAAGTACAGCACCTGAAGTAAAAGCATCCTTTCCCAGAACAAACTACATACACTTGACTTCATCAAAACTTAAAACTTTTTGTTTCAATGGGCCCTATCACGAAAGTGAAACGATAACTCACAGAATGAGGGGGAAACTGCAATCCATTTATTTCTAAATAGTACATTTATTAGTTTAAAGCTTTTCAATAAAGAAAATTCCAAGCCCAGGAAGCTGTAGTGGTAAATTATTCCAAACTTTTGGGTAGGAATAATACCAATTTTAACTGCTCACTTACAAATAGAAAAGAAGAAGAAACAACTAATTGTATGAGAACCTGACATCAAAACAAAAACATTAAAAGCACACACTAAAGTTCTCCTCAAACATAAGCAAAAAAAAATCCTCTAATAAATTTATTAGCAAGTGTCTTCGATACATGACTTAGTTTGATATAGTATGTATATATGATATATTACATATGTTCTATAGTATATATACATATAATATATTTTAGAGAGAGAAAGAGAAAAAAAACACATGACAATGAAATGAACTTTACCCTGGAAATGCAAAGTTGTTTCAACAATTTGAAAATCAATTAAAGTAGTTTACCAAATTTTTAAAAATCATGATCATATCAATAAATGCAGAAATTTTTCAAAAATTCAATAATTATCCATGATAAAAACAAAACAAAAAAAAACTTCTTAGCATATAGGGAATAAAAAGTAATGCTCTTCACCTGACAAAGTAAAACTGCTAAAACATGTTACTTAAAGTCATGTTGAAAGGCTGCATCACTTACTGATATATAATAAGTCACCCTAAAACGTAGTGGCTTAAAACAAGAAATTTTTTTAGTTTCTATGTTTCAGGAATTTAAAAGTGGCTTAGCTGGTGGTCATTGCCCAGGGTCTGCAATGACCTGAAGGTCCACTGGAAGACCCAGTGATAACCTCAGGTGTACAGCCGTTGTCAGGATGCCAGTTCCCTGCTCTGTAGACCTCTCATGTGGCTGTGTGAGTGTCCTCAAAGTCAACCAGCTGCCACAAGAGCAAGTGACCCAAGAGAGAATTCCAGGAGGATGCCATAATCCCTTATACATTCAGACTGGGTGTCATCTACCATCGCCTCCGCCACATTCTGTTTGTTAGAAGCAAATTACAACACAAAGTCTACATATAAGGGAAGGGGGTTTTGACTTAAATGAGAAGCTACAGAATAAAGTCATTGTGACCTTGAGACCTTACTTAGGTTAGGCAAAAAGTTCTTAGATATGAACCAAAGGCACAAGTCATAAAATTTTTTAAATGATGAATTGGGTTTCATAAAAAATGTAAAACTCTTATTGTATTAAAGATAGTGCTGTGGAAATGGAAAAAATCCACAAATGGGGAGCATATTTTGAAATTTTTTATCTAATAATAATCTTGCATCCACACCATTTAAAGAACTCAAAATTCTACAATTGGGCTGGAGATTTAGCTCAGTGGTACTGTGCCTGCCTTAGAAGCACAGGGTCCTGAGTTTGATCTCTGGTACCACAAAGAAAAAAAAACTCAACAATGATAAAGCAAGCAACACATTAAAAGTTTAGCAACTTTTGAACAGGTGCTTCAACACCGTGATAAACAGATGGAAAATAAGATCAGGAAAAGATGCTATTAGTCACTAGAAAACTGCAATATTTTTAGTGAGTTCATAGCAATCACATGAGTTCAGGTGTGGAATTTTCCACTGTTCTGATATCACCATTGATACTCAAAACATTTCAAATTTTGGGCCACTGCAGATTTTGGATTTTCAAATTATGAATTCTCAACCTACACAACTCAGCAATAAAAAGAAACAAATTACTGGTATATGGAAGACACAGATAAATCTCAAATGTGCTATGCTATAGAGAAGCCAGACTCAAAACTACATACTGATTCCATTTGTATAGCATTCTGAAGAGGATAGAGCATAGGAACACAGAATATAACAGTTGTCAGTGGAGGCTGGAGGTCAAGAGAGCAATTGACAGCGAGAGAAGTAGGGAAGTATGGATCTGTTGTAAATCTTTATTGTGAGGGCAAGCACATGACAGATTTGTCCAAATTCATACATCTGTACACTAAAAAGAATGAAATTTTCTGGTAGCAGGTTTATAATAACATATTGAATAGAATCCTGGTGCTGCGACTCTGAAAATCACATTTTCTTTTGCCAGCTGAACTCCCTATAAACTGCAAATTGAAAGCCCTAAAAGAAGACCAGAAAACATAAAGAAGAAAAGGAACTGACTCTTTACAATTTTGATTTCTGTTTCTGTCAGCATCCTCCTTAGTTGCTTTTCTCCCTCACTTGAACATTATCCCAGTTTCCATACTCTGTCCTCAGACAGCCTTGTCGTGCTCCCCTACCACCACCAGGGACACCAGCAGTCAACTTTTCTTCTCAGGGGTCTGAGAATCCTCCACATCTCTGGATTCTTATCAGCCACCTCTTCTCTGTTCTTCTGCACTTTCTCTCACTGTATTGCCTTTGTTCTCTTCTGCCTCTTCAGTACTCTGATACACGTTCAGCCATTTCCTTGCCTTAAATGCTTTTCTGTTAAAATTATTGACAGAGATTTTTGTCCCGACTACAACTTGACTGGGAGAGCCAGTCTTTCTTGTGCCCTACAAAGTTCTAGATGATCTGTCCTATTTCCTCTCCAGCTTCATCTCCCCATCATTCACCCTAGGTCTGACTGCCAACACACAGGAAATGCATGTTAAACCCTGCCATGGCACTGCAGTTATCAGAATCTGGGATGTGGGAAATTATTGGGCATATAACCGAGTCTCTCCTACAAATCGCAAAGGAAAAATCCATGGAAGGGAATCTCTAGGTTAGATGAGCCTTAGACACTAACCAGGAGCTACATGAAGACCCACTATGAGCCCAGGTTTTATATATCTTTTGAAATGCATGTTAAACCCTGCCATGGCACTGCAGTTATCAGAATCTGGGATGTGGGAAATTATTGGGCATATAACCGAGTCTCTCCTACAAATCGCAAAGGAAAAATCCATGGAAGGGAATCTCTAGGTTAGATGAGCCTTAGACACTAACCAGGAGCTACATGAAGACCCACTATGAGCCCAGGTTTTATATATCTTTTTTTATATATAT
>NW_022900928.1:14801173-14829514 GCF_012274545.1 Fukomys damarensis
AAAATCTTTGATTATACACACAAATATATATGATAATTGGGGAGTTTGAACCAAGACTGGATGTGTGATATTAAAGAATTAAGAAAATATCGTTGGTTTATGTATTTTGGTTTTTAAGTGGGATTTGGGTCACATTTAAAAGAGTCATTCCCATTCAGAAATACATGACAGAATTTTTCTTGATGTAGTGATAAAGAACACACTAGTATTAGGAATATAGATGGTACATAGACGTACCAACACTGACCACTGATCATGCTTGAAGCCAAGTAACAGGTGCAACTAATTCATTAAATTAGATGAAGACTACATTGTTAGTATGTTTAAATTTTTCCCTGTGTCTCCAAAATCTGAGGTTCTACCATGACAGGCAGATGGGAAAAAATATATATATATATGGTCTCTGAGAAACATTAGGAGCCATTTTAAAAAGCAATAATATAATGGTTTTATCTGCAAGCTCTGACAACACCTAGACCAGTTTCTGCCTATCTGCATGACCCCAGACTTTACTTCTCCATTTCCTGAGAAATGAAATATAATATATCTTCCCCACCTTTGTCACGAAGATTAAATGAATTCACAAGTATAAAGCACCAACTTAAAACATCATCTGGCCCATAGTAAGCAATCAAAACTATTAATTAGTAGCAGTAGTAGTAGTTGTAGTAGTAGATTACATAAAAAATAAGCTGAAACAAATATATCGAAAATAGGCTTTTAATCTCGATGAAGTTCACAAATGGCACAATTATGACACTTCCTTAAACAAATTGTAGTCATGTTCTTAGACAAGGCACAGCATTGCCATCACCATGTTTCCCAGAGGCTGCAAGAGGCAGTAATTTCACGTCTGCTTAAGGTTGACAGAGCTGCCATGATTACCAAGATGGCTCTCAATGAACCAGTGGGAGATGCCATCACATTTATTGGACGTAGAATAAAAATGAAGCACAATAAATATGGAATTAGCTTAGAATGCATTCAGTTTCATTTCTTTCAAGTGACAAAGGTGCTTTTTTCAATATCTATTAGGATGCAAACATGGGTATCTCCAATGGGGCCTTCTCACCAAGTTGTTGTCAACAGGAATTAATATAAGTGGTGAGTTCAGCTTCATGGTAACCTGGGATGAGGGGAAAAAATGGAAGAGAAAGAAAGGAAAAGGAAAGAAAAGGAAGATGAGAAAGGGATGAAAAGGAAGATATAAAAACATAGAAGGACAAGAAGTGAATAATCACAAGTATCACTGAAGAGAACACTCACAGAAGTACTTTTTTACTAAGTAGCATTTATGAATTATGGATAAGCAATGTAAACAGGCTTGTAGGGCAAATGAGAAATCAAGCCAACTGTGACCATAAATATTGGTAGTAATATGACGACCTCGCTCTGGTCTGCATCTGTGGACAGTGAGCAGGGTGGATTTCTTTCTGATAGGCTCACTGGGGAGGAGTGGCCCAGGTTAAGTTTTGTAGGACTCTGTCTTTCTGAATCCAGCAAGCATTCTCTTCATTTCTCTTCTCAGAAAAAAAAGACACCGTCTTTGAAGCCTATCCTAGCATTGATGTTCTAGAAGGAAGTCAACTACTGCATAAGGAAGAACGGAATCAGACAGGAGACCCTGAGAACTTACCAGGGTCAGCAGGTTTCAAAATGTGGATTTTAACTTTTAAAACCCTCCCATCCCGTCCCATCGGAGTAGGTAGTCACCTGTTTTCTGGGTCCACTTAGCTGCTCAGGCCTGAAGGTCCCTGCGGCGCCGGCCAAAGGCTTTGGAGCCTACATTGGTGGGCACGAAGTTGTCCTTCACCACACCCCCTGATCTGCCCAGCAAGCCTGCCAGCCGGTGGGTTACACAGGTAGCGGTGTTGCAGGCTCTCTTCTGGGCAGTGACGCTGATGTGCAAGATGGAGAAAGAGGAGAAGGCCTGTCTATCAGAAGTCAGAAGAGGAACCTTCCCCCTGGGTCCATCATAAAGAGAATTGCAGCCCTTTCAACACACCACTTAACAATAAGTGTTTCTTCTAAGTGCAATTATCAAAGCTGTTAGGGGAAATGGCTGGCAGCCTTTGCTAGGAGCTCTGCCCAAAACCCATCACCAAAACAACATTTCAAACACTGCATTTATCATTCAAGAAGGAATAGGTGGCAAGGCCCAGTCCCACACCAAGACACACAAGGGGTATGAAGAAATCGTGCCCCGACCATAAACAGCAGCAAAATAATTTTCCATATGAAAATGGAATCCCCCTAAAGTCTCACCTGGAAGAAGCTCAGAGAATAGGGCTTGCAGCTTCTCCCAGAAGTCCTTACCTGCTCTTAGCACACTGTTCTTGGTGCTTGAGCTAGGTCACAGACAACACCCACCCACCAGCCCTATGTCCAGCTGCCTACTTCTGAGCATAGGCACTAGATACTCACACGTCTTGGGTGTGGACCAGAGCAAAGGCCACCACAGCTCATGCCCTTTTAGAAAAATAGATTCATTCATCAAATGGTGAAGCATGATGGATGTACTTATTTTAGTACATACAGAAGCAGAAATTGGAAACCTTTGCCATGAAATCCTCTGATGTCTCTATCTCTTACCCCGGTCTCATCTGAATTCTGCTTTCTCCTTTTCCATCCTTAGGTCCTCAACATTCTCAATCACAAGCAAAGCTACCAATACCACATGCATCTAGTTCATAACGGAAGCAAGAAAGGAAATCAGAAAGCATCAGAGAGCTCAGTTGGCATCCTGAGGCACCCCAAAGCGAAGTAGCAGTCCCTCTGCAAGATGCTGGCTATATCTCCTTTCCTGCCAGGTGTTTCAGGCCCAAAGTCAATGCCAGAAAAGATGTGATTCATGCCAGTATGTGCCCAGCACACAGGTACTCAGGTTACCACACCACTTAGACCTGGGGCTGTACAGGGCTGCAGGGAAAAGAAGTACCAGACAGTACTATGCACAGGATCTGCCGCAGTAGGCAGTCAGCAGGTTAGACCAGGCTGGAACTCTTTAGGTGAGGGAGGAGGTGCATGCAGGAGGGCAGCTCACACATCTTCCATCCGGAAGGCTCAGAGGTGCCTGGGCCATGGCAGTGATAAGGAAGGGTGATCTTCCCTGGCATCCCACATGCAGATCAGTCCTTCATGCTTGACAGGGGCCTCTCAGGGTGGATCCAGGTTGACTCGTGCCTCTACCTGGGCAGTGCTGCGGCCAGACCAGGGCTGGCCTCTCTCCCAGGCTCAGGGTACTCAGGGAGCTGGGGCAGGTGAAGGGAGCTCTCCCTGGACCTGTGACAACATCCCCACCTCCCTATCTTATACACTGCCCTACCTATCCCCAACCCCCTGCAAAGGCTTTCTTTTAGCCTTGCAAGTGTGAAATTAAAATCTTGTGCAAGTGAAAACTAACTGGTGAAGTTCCTAAAATTTCCTGAGATATGGAGTCCATCCTCTGGCTTCACATTTACCACTAATTCATCCAGTGCTGTGATGTCTCCCCAGACAAGTTGCAAGACCAACTTCCAGAGTGATCCCACACCTCCTCCTTTCCTTTTCCAAAAGCTTTCAGAAAGCTGTCTTTTTAATGTGTCTAACCACAGCGCCTCCAGCTTCACTAGGACCTCTGTCTTGCACAAAAGCTCCAAGTCATGGTGAATAAGGACATCCTTCTGGCAGCCTCTTGGAAACGCTTTTTCCTGGCTCTCTGAGGTTGGTTCTCCTGGGCAAGTCAAGGTCAGGTGGAGCCTTACCTGGAGCCCACTGTCTCCTGTTCCTGCTCCTGCTCCAGCTCACTGGCCTTCATCTGCACGTAGTCCTGCACCAGTGCTGCCAGCAGGAGGCGCGCTTCCTTTTCACTGAGCCCGGCCAGGTCTGGGCTACTCTCTAAGTCTGGCCTGGTAGGGGAAAACAAACTGAGTGTGGGCTCTAAGACACTGGTTCCTTCTCCCCAGGGGAAGCAGCCAGGCTTTCTGGTTCCTGCTTCATCCCCTGAGGATGTGGCTGCCCTAACTCCCAGAGGACAGGGCAAGAGGCCAGTGTCCTGAGGACTTCGGTTCACCAAGAGCTACACGGGACTCCACAGGCAAAACAGATCTGTCTGACCCGGGAGGCAGTGGGAGAGAAGTCACGCCTGGCTTCTGGCTGTCTCACCTGAAAGGCGCCGCCCGGAGGCTGCCGGTCTGGCACAGGACCAAGATGCTGAAAGCCAGAAAGGAGGAGAATTTCCGGAAGCCCATGACGCTTCTCTGTAAAGGGACAATGACGTTATCACTGCATCAGGACCACAGACCTAGCTTCTAATCCTGCCTCCGCCTCAACTGCCCTGCGATTCCGGCAAGCCGCTTGACCTTCGGGTCCCTCTGCACCTTCCTTTGCCAGAAGGGCTATGGCGAAACTCAAGGCATACTGTAGTGTAAGTCTCGGTGGAGCAGAAACAGGCGTGGGGAAGCAGGAGGGCGCAGTCTGCGGTGGGACCTAGAGAAGCCGCTCCCGCCCAGGCACACACACCCCACCTTTCGCCCTGACCTGTGCAGAAACTTAGCGCTGACCCGCCCAGCTGTGGCTTGCTCCCTCCTTCCGTCCGCCTGCTCACTGAGAAACGTAGGACTCCCTTTGCCTCTGCCAACGGCGGCGCCAGAGCATAGGCGGGAGGATGCTGGAACGGTAGGTAGGAAAGGAGCGCTAACCTCAAACCCACGACTTGGATTTGGAGACATTTTTAAATTGCCAGTTGTTCAGGACTACAGGTGCACGGTTTAGCCCGCACTTCTAGGTGAGACCGCTGTCGTAGGACGCTTGCGGGCGGGAGACGCCTCAGAGGAAAGCCCGGAGCCCCACAGTCCCGGGAACCAAACGCGGACTGCGCAGAGCACCCCCGGGCCGACGTAGGCAGGACTCTGGGCACCCAGCCGCCCCAAGGCAGGTGTCACGGACACGCCCACCTGCTCGCCCAGCTCCAGGGCCCTCGCGCCCCGGAGGAGAAAATACCGGGAGAGTCCCTGACCGCCCTCGCCCCAGCCTGGGAGAGGAGAGAGCTGGGACCCCTGGCGTGCAGGGAGGTGGAAATGACCGCTGAGGGATGGAAGAGAAGAAGCTTACCCGAGGGAACAGAATGGGAAGTTCCCCACTGGCGACACGAATTTCGAGCGAGCGCGAGCTCAGGCCCCCGCGAAGAGCACGACTCCTGCCGCGACTTCCTCCCCAAGCCCCAAGCTCTTATTCCAGCCGTACCCGCAGGGGGTGGGGGGGTCTGGACGGCTCCGCCAATCCAAAGTGGCCAAGACCAACCAATCAGAGCACCGACCGATCTCATTACGTCATAGCTCGGGCTGCCCAACAAGTTCTCCAGAGAAGGGACCTTCCCTCCTGGTCGTCCTTTGCCTTGAGGTTATGGCCGGGGAGCTGAAGGGCCTGAAAGAGCCGGTACTTCCACAGTGAGGCGGCAGATTGGGGGGAGTGTGACGTCATCTACCAGGAGCTGTAGGACGCCTCTGACTTCCGGGACGCTTCTCCCGCTGCCCGCCCCTAGGGGACCCCAGGAAGACGGAACAGTAGTCCAGGGTTCTAAAGGGAACTCCGCTGAAACAGGCCGGAGAGACCGGACGGAAAGGAGCCTTGAACGTTCTCTTAGCGCCTCCGGGCTTGCTCCTGGGATATCCCGCCCCCTGCAGCGCGGAAGGCGGTTTACACTGCTGCCCCGCGCCCCTGTTTGACGAGGTTGCTGGGCTGGGACGATCTGGGTCCAGGCCCTGCCGCTCTCCACCCCTCCTCCACCCCTTCTTCCTCTCCCTCTCTTTCTCCTGAACCTCCTAAGAGCTAGTGCGCAAGGGTCCTGCACCCACCCGCGGAGGGGAAAGTGCGCCGCCGCCCAGGGGGCAGCCTGCGGGCCTAGACGTCCTCTGGGGCGGCGCTCGCACTCCGCAGGGGTGCGCACCCCGCTCTCGCAAACCCGGACTCGACGCTCCGGCAGCCTCGAGAGAGCTGCGCACCTTCGCCTGCACCGCTTCCCACAAAAGACGCGAGCACACTAATCCAATGCAACCTGGCCAAGACCAGGAAGCGGCCCGGTGTTTCTGCTTTCAGAAACAGGCACGTTCTACACGGACAGGGAACACACTGTTCCCCAAACACGCACAACTGCAAACGTCCATCCATCCACACACGCGAATTCGGCATCTCCCCTTTTTCTTGGAGTCGATGCTGCCTCCTCTCCCCGCGCGGGGTGCGGGGGAAAGATTCCCATTCTGGCTAAAGGGATTTGGAGGAGAAGAAAGAGGGGAGCCCCCCCTCGATTCCATGGGCTTCAGACCTGCCCTGTGCCTTTGACAGCTGCACCCCAAATGTACCCCAGGCGCTCCTGTGCCCCAGCCGGGCGCTTAGAAAGCGCTGCAGTTGGGATGCCCGAGGTTCGTGCTGTTTCTGCCAGTCAGAAACGAGCTCAGTGATGTCTGTCTAGTCCTCTGGGTCATTTTCCACAAGTTGGCCACTAGCACCGGAGCCAGTGAACGCCCAAAAATTCCTGACCGCCACCTCGAGTGACTCTCTTCCTCCCGGCTGTAAACGGAAGCCCTGAGTGCACCCAGGCAGGCTGAGCAGAGGCGACCTTTACTCGAGGACCAGTCATCCCACTAAAGCCTGCAAATAGCAGAGGGAGGTCTGTGTCCATCTTCCCGATTCTGGCCCAGGAGAGGGGCTGCTGACTGGAAAGGCAAAGTTGGGAGACGTTACGGCCTGAGGCCTCCGTCCTCGGCGTGCGCGTGTACACACACACGCACGCACCCACGCACGCCTCTTCCTGATCACTGCCCCAGACTTGGAGATCTAGCAGAGCTGGTAGCCCAGTAGCTCCTGGCAGGCCATTTATCCACACAGCTTTAGGCCGTGGCCGGGAGAAAGGAGCGCGCGGAAGCCAAGATCACGAAAGCCCCAGGAGCCAACTCCCCACCAGGAGCCACCCCCACTTGCAGACGCTTCCCAGGCAGCTGGGAGCGAAGGAGGGGTCCTAATTGGTGTTTGGCCCCAAAACTTTAACTTGAGAGAGACGCTGGAAAGCCAAGCTGGACCGAGCTTCAAGACGGGTCTGCCACACTAGGACTTTGCTGAAGTGTTGGGTCAAGTGCTATCCTGGCCCCCGGAGGAAGGATCCCAGGCTGCACCCCTGCTCTACGGAAGCCTCTTTGGCCGGCAACACCTTACAGAACTATTGTTTGGGTTGGAGAGGTGGCAGTTTCTACAAGGGCCATCAAGTATACCCAGTTGGCTATTTCCTTGGGTGCCCCATAGGACAGGCTGTTTTAGCTCTAAATATCCATAATTAATCTATCTAGTCTTTCCCTGCCGGGTCTGCATGGTGCATGGTAGGTACACAACAAATGTTCATTCGGTGAAGGTAGGAAGATCAAGGAGCAGAATACACAGTTCAAATGGATTCGTTGTCCTGAAAATTCAGTAAATTGCAGCCAAGTTGCATTGGGATGTAGACCCAGTTTAGATCCAGTAAATTGGAAGACACATCGTTGATCCGAATGAGCACCTTTGTTTATTCAGTAAAAGGGATCTGTGTCCTGGGATAGATTTTCTGGAATCATTGTGAGAAGCGCTGAAGGGTTCTCTGGAGTCCACCAGAGGGACTGAAGAAAAAACGCTTCGGCCTATCTTTGTATTGTATTAATGGGTGAACAGGAAGAAAATTCAATAAGACAAATTTTCTTTCTAAATTGAGAAAATTGAATCTTGGTTTCCCTGGAACTCCTCTGAGCTTCAAGGCATCTCTAATCAACCTAGCTAGCACACAGATTTAGAGAGAATAGTTTCCTAGGAATATCTGTGGCATGTTAATCATCTCTTAAACATTCTGATGTTCATCTTAAACAGTTTATATCATTACATTTAGATTTTGAAGATAGTGTTAAAGTTTTAGAGAGAAACTGGCCCGTGTATCATAGCTTTTGAAGTTTATTTTTACTTATTGTAATGTTCTCAACAAATTTCCCAGAAGAAACGTTCCATAGGAGAAAGTTTCATTCATTCAACATGTATTTACTGAAGACCTACTATGTGCTTACCAGGCATTGTTTTGGATCACTAGTAATTCACAGAAAACAAAACAAAACAAAAGAAAGAAAAGAAAACTCTGCTCTCCTGGTGCTTCCTAATTATCACCTCTTCTCCCAAAATATCCTAATATCCAAAATATTCCTACCTTAGTCATATCCTCTCATCTATTTCTTTTTCAAATGTGTAGGGTTTTCACTATGAACACCATATACATGTTATTCTTAGCTGAGCCATATAAAGTACTTTGATTATATTTCCATGCATATGTGTGTTCTTTTGAGCTAGTATTCCCTCTTTTCTTTGTCCAGTTTTCTTTCTGCCTATCATCTATTTATCCATTTTCTTGGATCTTCCACGTCCCTCACTAATTAGTTCCTAACTTTGGTGAAACATATGCACCATTACATTATGAACAGCTTTCCTAGGGAGAATTTTAGATCAGAAATCATCATCACCCTGAATATAGAAAGTATTTCCCACTTCACTCGTTTGTTCATTCATTTGTTCTTCCTTTGACTTTCATTGCTTTTGTTATAGAAACTCTAGTTCTCCTCACCAAATTTCATGAAGATGTTCCTTGTTGGGGATGGTTTTTATTTATTGTTTCTGAGGCCTGAGGAAGTATATAAAATCTGAAATTTCATGTCCTGCAGTGCAGGGAAATCTTGCTCTGTTTCTTCAATGATTTTATGTTCTCATTTTGTTGATATTCAACTTTCTGAGAATTTTTTCCAAAGTTAGCTTTTTAAAATTATCTCATCATATGTTTAATTTTCAAGAGCTTTTATCTTATTCTCTGAATTTTACTCTTTGTTTTATGTTTTTATTTGGTGAGTACAGCATCTTCTAGCTCTAAGGCTATTTCACACAGCTTATTTGTTCCGTCCTTTTCACACTAGAAGCCATCTTCACATTTCTCATTCTTGTTGGCTGCTGATTTATATCTAAGAAGGCAGCGGTAAAGTGCTAATCAGAAGGAGGCAGAGTGCGCACATACAGGCCTGAATATAGAGTGATCAGAAAGGAAGAAACTTCGTCATTTATCGGGAAGAAACCTACTAAACTAACAGCAGCTGTAAGTCTTTTATTTAGGCTTCTTGCTCATCCTGTGTCCTCCAGTTGCCTGCCTGGAGCAGCAGGATAGAGGTTGAAATGGAATATAAACTGATGAGTGAGGGAGGAAGCTAAAAGTCCACTGTCCAGTTTTCTATCGTGGTAATCCACCAAGATTTGGGGGGATGCAGTTGGGGGGCACACAGTTTGGGGGACCCTGTAGAAATTAGAAGAAAACACTGAGTCTAATCATTCACCTTTTAAAGGCTTAAAATCACTCATTTCAGCCCATCCTATATCTCTGCCAACAGAGGGAACCAATCACTCAAAGACCTGAGCTTTTCTAAGGTCTTTCTTTCTTGATGTCTTTCCTCCTAAACTAGAGTTTGTACTAGAAACATGCATCTTTACACTGCCTTCCCTTCTGCCAAACCAGATAAGAAGACTGTCCTAGGGGTGGAAAATACAGTCTTCACAGAGCCCTCATATTAGACTCAGTCCCTAAGAACTCTTTCTCATCTGATTGCCACTGTCCATTGCAAGCCACCTGTCTGAGGCTGCTCTCCCTGAGCCAAGAGAAACAAAGATGCCAACATCAAAACTGCAGAAGTTCCTTCTAGAGAATATTTTTAGAATTGTCTGTGCCTGCCAAAGAATGAGAAAAGCATGGTGGCCCAGACCCAAGATAGCTACTCTGAGAAGTGGACAGTGTCAGTGAAGTGACATCAGGAATTACTCGGGTTAGGTTTCCTCTGAAATGATTAAAATCCTCTCTGGCTCAGACTCACAAGCATCAAGCTGACTCTCCCTGTCTGAGAGCATTTTTCCATGCTGCAAAGGAGGAAGAAATACACATCCTTAAAAGTTCCTTGTAAGGATAAATTAGAGTAAAATCATCTTTCTGTGCTCTCAAACAATGAGAGTTTCTGCTACAGTAAATTTTCAGATAACTGAAATGTACTTTAAATGGAAAACACACCTTCTTAAAGGACAATGTGGTTGAAAGCTCTCTTAAAATGCATTACACTCTCCTTCTCAGGATGACTCAGAGCCATCCGCCATAGAACACAGAATGTCAGTCACAGTTCTGTGTCCTCAGTAAGGACCTGAGTCAGCTGCAGGTCCCCAGCTGCTGTGCTTTTGAGCATTGGCCCAGTCATTTTCTTTCCTCCCTCACAGGATCTCAAGATCCTGTTTTAGACTTTGAATGGTCTCCCCTAGTCACTGTGAATGTATTTGTTGCTCAGCCTACCAGAAGGCCATTGAGAAAACAGCAGAAGCAAATTCAGTGGGAGTGGCTGGAGCTAAACCTGAGTCAGAAGAGTTAAGGGAATGGTTTGACTGTCTCTCCTGTAAGTAATACCAGAGAGCTGTAATGTATTGACATATAGTGGCCACACAGAAGATTTTCCTTTCTTCTCTAGCTCTCAACTATGACCTATATAAAGGAGATTTCTAGATAGGTGAGTGTTTCTGGGCCTTCTTTCTGCATTTCTATGCATTTTATAGAACTTTGTTGTAGACAGTAGGTGTAAAAGAGGAACTTGCATAAAAGTGCTGTCCTTTAGAACGTGTCCAGTCATGGAAATGTTCTCCATCAGCATGGTCCAATATAAAACCCACTAGCCACGTGTAACTCTTGAGCATGTGACATATAGTTAGGCAACTACAGAACCATATTGCTTATCTTATTTAGTTTTGATTAATCTAAAAGTAGCTACATGTGGTTAGTGGCTACTCTACTGAGCAACATGGATCTATCACATAGGGTATTTATTTGTTAAATGCACAGATAATAGAGCCAGATTGCCTGTTGGCCAAATTCTGGTTCTCACATTTATTAGCTGTGTGACTGTGAGCAAACTATTCAAAGCTTTGTGCTTCCAGATCCTTCTTTGTGTAATAGGGGAGATCATTTTACTCATTCCATAGGGTTACTATGAAAGTAAATAAAGTAATAAAAGTGCTTAGAACAGCAAATGACAAATAGTGCTATATGAACTCTAATCATTATCTTACTTTGCATTTCTCCAGAAACAGACCTTCAGACCAGAATTTGGATATGAAACATTGCCATTTATTTGGAGGTTGTGCCAGTAACAGGGCCATGAGACACAGAAGGGAAGACAGACACACTTATGCACACTCACGAGCAGATTACTACTGCAGGCAGTCTTCTGGACATCCAAGACTATTGTAGATGTAATGATTAGGACTGGCTGACTGAAGGGATGGTAAGTTATTTACCCACCAACTCTAGCACAACATTAGCCGAGGAGTATCCCCTAGGGGTGCCAATGCTCTGTCTCATCTAAGCATCTAGCATAGCTGACATTTGGTGGCCAGAATCTCCCTAGGAAGATAGTTATTTGTTCTTGCAGTAAAAACTGCGGGTATATCTGTGAATGGTAAACACTGGCAGAGCACCAAGTCAGTCAGCCATGCCCCATAATACCATTGCAAAGCACTTGCCACTGCTTGCCCTCCCTAGAAATAGGCAGGAATAAATTTTCCATCCATAAATGTTGTAAGAAATGAGCCAACAGGCTGTGATAAGCTGGCATTGTCTTGTTGACTATTCTGGTCCCTCTTATTTGTAAGATCTTTTTCCAGAGTATCTTGGAAGGCCTTTTAATGGCCCCTTACTCTTAGAATCAGTTGTGTTCAGTACCACTTTGATCAACAGAAAAATACAAAAAAATATCAATGACCTCTGTTCTCTCACAGCAATAAATCACAGAAGCCTTTGCTTCCAAGGAAAAATAGGATATTCTCCAAAGATTCATTAGGGCTAGGTGAAGGTTGGGGAATCTCAATTCTAAATTATGAGTTTTAATGAATCAATCTGTTACTTCCTGTTGGGTAAATGCTATTTTATCCAACCTAGCATTTTAAAAGTTTTCCTGGGCCAAGAAAGTAATGGGAAAACATTTATGTTTATTGATGAGGATAAAGGCTTATTTATGTGTATAGATACTTTTTAGCTCTTTATCTTGGGTAGAAATTAAATTTTCATATGAAATCTTAAAAATATGAAGGGCCATGAGACACGACAGTATAATTATTCACAATAATGTTAACTGTTAACTTTAAACATTATATTATTCTGAATACTTAGTTGCATCTAAGAGAATTCTATACATTAATTTAATTAGGAGAGAATTAATTACAAGGTATTGGGCAGTGTCTTAGTTGGATCTATGCTGCTATAACATAATACCTGAGATAGGGTAATTTATAAAGAAAAAACTCATTCCATTACAGTTGTGGAGCTTAGGAATTCAAATATTAAGCCCTCACACCAAGTCTGGTGAGGACCTTCTTACTAGATCTGCACATGGACAAAGATAGAAAACAAACTACCTGAGCACTTTATAAAGACTCTTCTATGAAAGGAAGGAGACTTCTTGGCCTAATCACTCTTTAAGATCCGCATTCTCAACAGCATCACAGTGGCAACACCTGCAATTCTGAAGGAGCACATTCAGAACAGAGCAGGTGGCTTACAGAGTCCTGAAAAGACCTGGGACTCAGGTCTGGATGCCACACAATCGGGAATAACACATCCAGGAGAAATCCATTCCACCATGGAAATGTCTTAGTAGGAAGTTTATTGATGTTCAGCTCTTGCAGTTGTTACCAGAGATGACTCAGTGGCTACCCCAGAACACCTCCTCGCATGGAGCCACCATCCCAAAGTGCTTGCTTTCATTTGCTAAATGTTCCTGGATGCCTCTGATTACTGTGACCTCATCTGTGGAACTCTAGCTGCAAGAAAACCTGGTAAATAGTGTTTTCAATTTTCCAGCCTTTGCTAAAAGGCTTACAAGATGCCTTTGGACGCCTGCTGAGCAAGCCACATATTGTACTGCTTCATTGTAATGTTTTACAACTCTCTCTCACCATATCCAAACAGGAGTTGTTTTTCTATCCCAAAAATTTCTCCCCCACTTTAACCCATCTAAGCACCAATAATTCCCTTTTCTTCATCTATATCCAACCCATCTGGAAGTCCTGTTAACTGTGCTCTCCTTGCTCCTGAACACGTCCCTTTCATTCCATCTCCACTTGGTCCTCACACTAGACCACTGTCATTTTTCTGCCTACCCCACTCTAATTGTCTCCCGCCTAGATTTCCGATTTTGTCGCCTCTGTAATTCCTTCTCCACATAACTCTCAGAGTGATCTTATAGAAGGGTAGATCATATTGACGCACTTTCTTTCTGACAACTCTCCCCATAGGATAAGATGCAAATATTTTCCACAGCTTTTGAAACTTATATAGTCTAGCCTCTCTCTAGCTCTGCAATCCTTTTGGGCCAATCTCCTCTCATCCAGCAGCTACTCTGGTTTATGAAAAGGACCAGAACTGACATATGAAGACCTTTCCCACCCCAGAGCCTTTGCATTTGCTCATTTGTCTGCCTAAAAACCTTTCTCATACATCAGTTTTCCCCTCCTGTCCCGTATACTGCACAGCCACCACGCTTTTGGTGCTTGGGTCCAAATTCAGAGTCACTGATCAGTGACTAAGTCACTCTTTAGTTTTCTGCTTAAAAATAAGCATCATTGAAATGGAAATAAAGTGTTTGTAAATAGGGAAGGTAGGAGGGGGTGAAGGGAGGGCAGGGACAAAGGGAAAAAATGAGAACCAAGACCTGTCACATAAAGGTACAAGATCCCAATGATGAATGTAACTGTACTGTATACCTAAAATGTACCAGTAAACCCAATGAGAGGAAAAAAATGATCACCACCTTCACAGTCTAGCTTGAAAAAAAAAAAAGCATCATCGATTTCTAAAAGAATTTTGTTGACTATTCTATCTAGTGAAGTCCTTTAATGTCTTGGTGGCTTTAACCTATACCTCCTTTGGAGAACTTACCAGTCTTTGAAATTATCCCTGAAATATATTTACTTATATATTATTTTCCTTCACTAGAACATAAGTTCCTCGAAAGCGGTGTATTTGACTACCTCGTTCCTCACTCTACTAGTCCCTGGAAGAGTGCCCAGCACAAAGTGGGTTAATAAGGATCAGAAAACTGATAGAAGCAGATGAACTAGTTTTACCTCAGCTTGAATGCAAAGCAGAACCAAAGACATCACACTCCAAAACTGGAACCTAGCGACTATAAAGCATGACGTAGGCTTTGAGACGACTTTAGCCCCATGGAACTGGTATAGAGTCCAGCTCCCACACTGGCTTCACCAGTATCAAAATAGCCATTCAAGCCAGGCGTGGTGGTGCACGCCTGTAATCCCAGCACTCGGGAGGCTGAGGCAGGAGGATGGCTGTGAGTTCGAGACCAGCCTGAGCTACATGGTGAGTTCCAGGTCAGTCTCAACTACCTAGTGAGACCCTGTCTCAAAAAACACAACAAACAAACAAAAACACAACCATTCAGTGAAGAGTTTTTCTCAAGATTGTCTTCCCTTCGGTAGAAATAGTAGTCATTCCTACCCTCTGTCCTGTGAAATCCCACTGGAGGTTGTTTACTCAAAAATCTTCATGTCATTGTATCAGCTGCCTTGAACTCACTGTGACTGCTGCAACTCGGCCTGTGACTCACAAGTACATTGAAGCAGAAGAAATCTAGTAGAGGGCAGAACCCTCACCTTACTTCCTTTTTAAGACCTTTGATGTTCTTGTGTATCATTTTATAATTGGGATTGTCAATTAGTCTCCTCTTCTCTGCTCTTTGCTTTTCTCTCTCCTAGCTAAACTCAACCTTCAGCCTACACAATAGAACTGGACAAAATGAGGTAACACTTTTCTGTGTGAGTCACTCTGGGTGGCTCTGTTCAGAGAGCACTGTGGAGTGAGCAGTCAAGAGTCCAGGCAAGTGTTTCAGCCATCCAAGAACTGGCAGTCAGCCCAGGAGACACTCTCACCTGATGACAGGCTCGCAGGATGAGTCCTGGAGGAAATGGTTTCCAACAGCTGTAGAAATAGTCTCTTGGCTTATGCACAGCAATGCTCTTCTCAATTAAAACGTTGTCATTACTCACACTGCAATCTTTTTACACTGCATCTCTACAGACTTCCATTTATCCTGCATCTTAAAGACAGGATGCTTCGCTTCCTTGAAATGATGACATCGCTAAGCCACTGTTCCACCCAAACCTCCCTGTATAATGGGTAGAAAATAGTTTCCTGGCCCTAAAAGGGGAGACACACACACACACATACACACACACACACACAGAGAGAGAGAGAGAGAGAGAGAGAGAGAGAGAGAGAGAGAAGAGAATTTTTCCATGAGCTATTTCTCTTGGTTGAGCACTCCAAAGAAAATTATAAATGGTGGGAAGGAGCTTTTGTTTTCTGAAAGACTTCTGGTTATTCCTGAGTGATCCCTGCACTTATTCCCAGAGAAGCTCATCAGTTTGGTGCTGTCAGTCACACAGAAATTGGCAGCCAAGGAGAGGGTGCTCAGAGAGGTTTCCAACTAATGCAGCCAAAGGAAAACTGCCAAAGAATCAGAGATCCTTAGGATAAATAAATTGAAGGATATTTGGGGGATAAAAATACATCCTTTTTGAAAATGAAAGATGGAAGGATGCTCCATATACCAATTGCCTTGCTGTTGCCAGGGCTGGCCTTGTAGACCAATGACGTAAATAAAGATGTTCTCAGGCATGTTTGATGGTCCTTTCTGATGCCATGTCATGCTTACAGGAGTTTCTTTGGGGGTGTCATAAATATTTCATTTTGGCCATAATCCTGATGGACCAAGGCTTGAATCACTGGGATGGAGGACCTTTGCATAGGGATTGGGAAAACCAATCACTACACAAAAATTGGCAAAAGGGAGATGGGATATCCATGCTACTGTCTGAGAAAACACCACTTTGGGCTTTTGATTCCAGACACACCAGTCCTGAGTATCACACATCATTTGTGGCAACAGTGATCATGAATCCACAAGACTGAATTATTTCAAGCCATGGAATATGGAGCTCGCTCCAATACCCACCCAGAAAATAGAAGGAACTGGAAACTGAAAGTCATGCCTCTTCCCGGGAAAAAGTTAAAAACTAGAATATCAAAGTTTTGTACTGATGGTGGAGTAGAGAACAAGGCAGCTTATCAGCTGGTTCCAACACACGAACTGGGAACAAAGTATTGTGTTATAAGAAAAGAAAAAGTACTAATTTGGAGTTGTATGAAGATCCTATAGTTTTGACTATTAGCAAAACACTCACTGCTACAGGAACAAGGTCTTAAAGAGGCCCTGATGTAGCTGAGCATCAGGCAAGTAGTCAGAGGATGGCAACGCCAGGCCCCCAAAGATGCCAGAATAGACACCATCAAGGTACATTCTGCCTTAGTGAAATTATTCTATCACAGGATTCAAGATTTAAACAAGCAAACACAAAACCAAATCAGAGGCAGATAATGGCTTTTGGTTTGTTTGTTTGTTTGGGGTTTTTGTTTTTTGGGTTTTTGGGGGTTTGGGATTTTTTTTTTTTTTGGCTATTCTTAAAGATCAAAGAGTAAAACCCAAGTGACCCTCTACACCAAAGGGCTCATGGTTGAATTTTAACAGCTAAAATGGCAGTCAGAAATTTTTGTAAGTTTTATAAAATCTTGCCCACCATTCCCTCTTCCACCCCCAATCTGAACTATTCTATCAGTAAAGCACCTACAACCCTGGGTTTAACAATGGAATATGGACGTGTCAATGTAACACTGGTAGTTCAACAACAAAGCCTTAGACAGCCTGTCTTCATTCCTTCCAGGATGTGTGGTTCCTCTGAGATAGAGCCATTCTGATGCCAATGATAAAAGAAGATAATCATTATTTCACAATTTCCATATACCTGAGCTAAGTGTTATATGTGTATATGATCAATATACTGTATTATACGATATATAGATTTTACATATTTTGCCTTATTTTTTTCTGTTTTGCAGTTCTGGGCCTTGAGCATGTGAAGTAGTTCTACCATTTGAGCTACATCCTCAGGCCCTGTAGATTCTTATTATAAATATACATATATGTATATATATGCTAAGTGCTGTGCACATATGTAACAAAACCTATTATAAGTCATATATACTTATGCTTCAATAAATATGTTATTAAGTTCTAAATTATTTCCATTTTAATACAGTACATCTTCACTACATAAAAAAATTCAAATATCACTACGGAGTAATATCTGAATGATGATGAATTAATTGATTATTTTCACTTGTGTTAATATATGAATTCTTGAAGGATATAGCTTACTGATATGGGGTGAATTTCATAAAATATAGCTGAATCACTTAAAACACTGAGAAAACTAGTTTTCATCTTGATATTTTAATTGGTTCTAAAGAACTTCCTGGTTTGAAAAAAAAAGAACAAAGCATTATTCTCTTATTTCCAAATGCCAATTAACAGATTTCTTTCCCTCCTGGGGTTTTCCCTCCTACCACTCTTAAACTGCATTTTCCCCCATAAACAATGTCTCTACTAAATATAAAAACTGAGCTAAAGGGTATTTCTATTTGTTTTACATATAAAATTAAACAACTTTTGAATTACAAAAGGCATACAATTTCAAATTTCCTCCCCTAACTAGGAAAATTGTCTAAATTCCTATATAACCAAAGGGAAAAATTACTGAAGTTGTTCAAGGGGGAATAAAAATTATTTCCAGTTATGAGATTCAAGTTACAGAAATGAATCAGGTAATTAAATTAAATGCCAAGTAATTAAACTAACTGTAGGGTTTCTTTCTCTTTCTTGCCTAACATATACATACACTTTCTGGGAAGATAAATCTACAGACGAGTTCAGTAATTTGTCCACTGGGTCCATCAGACACTGGAGACAATTTCACAAGAACGATAAAGCTTCTAAAGCCAAATTACCCAGAACCTTTTACGTGAAAGGCTCTTTGCTAGGTGCCCCTGAACAGCAAGAGATATAAATGTTTTATGAAAATTTGTGCTGGAAATGTATTCTTGATTGTTCCCATGGAATTTTCTAAGTAGGGAGAGACCAGTGGTATATAAGTCTAGAACAAATCACTATTTCACCTTTCCCAGACTCCGTGCTATGGTAATAAGGTGTCCCACAAAACACATGTGTTGAAAACTTAATCCCCAGTACAAGCGTTGGAGATGGGCCCTAATGAGAGGTGTCCAGATCAGGACGTCTCTGTCCTCATAAATGGATTAATGCTATTAATAATAATAATATTAATAATAATAATAAGGAATAGGTTCATTATTTCAAGAGTGGGTTTTACACACACACACACACACACACACACACATACACACACATCATTTCTTCTGCCATGGGGCAATAACGTTTTTTCTGCCTTCAGCCATAGGAGGATGCAACAAATGTCAGATCCTCAATCTTCAGTTTCCCAGCTTCCATAATCATGAACTAATAAATCTCAATTCAATATAATCACCAGTCTGAATATTCTATTATAGCAGCAAAAAATGGAGTATAGAAAGTTTATGTATTACTCTCAGATTCTTAGAGCTAAATACATCATAATATTTGAGGACACTTAGAGCACTCCAATTTTTGTCCATTTGGAGAGCATAATCTTGAATTCTTTTTGTGTTTTATATTTTCTATCTCATCATGTGAGGAAGTGTTATTATTGGAAAGATATGCATTTATGTAATACATATGCAACATATCATTGACATCTTGGAGAAAACCATGGCATGTTACACCCATAGTTTCTTAGGAAGATGGTCTTTGATAATTGCTTTAAGGAAAAATACATAAATAGCGAAAAAGAATAAGAATCAATGAAGTTGTTTAAAATAAAAGGAGAATATGAGATGTTACAAGTAAACATTCACTAGTGAAATATTCATAGAGACAGCTGTTCTAGGGACAAAGGTCTGTTGAAAGTTAAAAGATCATGTTAACACATGAGGTTCAATGGAAATTTTACCCTTAAAAATTACAGAAGCCACATCTACAGAAAGATCCTCTTTACAGAATACAAAACTACAAAAACAACTAGCAAAGATAATGAACCAAGAATGTCTGTATAAAATGGATTCATGGCCAGAAAACTACCAGAATGTCTAGTTTGTTAAGACAAAGGAACAGAAACACTTTCTATTTAACTTGTCTCAAGGTTTTCAGCCTTCTCCCCAAACAGTCTTAACTTCAGGTATTATCATGTTCAGAGATACAGATCTGACTAGGCTTGGTGTTGGATCTGTGTGTAACCTTCCACTTGAAGGAAGAATGCACAACTGTATTCAAATTTGTTTAAATTTTCCAAAAGCCTTCACTGATTCTTGGCATAAAATGTGTTTCCTTACAACTAAGCTCTTGGGCAGGCTCTGAACAGGTGAGATGTTATGTTATGAAGAATTCTCAGAGAGCCTAAAAATACAATTCTAGCTTATGTCCTGCAAGAATTCTGGCACAGCTGCACATAAAGCCAAATGTTCTATTCATGGGACAGGGCTGCTCTGTGAGGCTAGTATGGTGGGGAAGATGTGGGGAAGAAGCTTCTGTGTGTATGACTATGACACCAAAGGTAGCAGGCGGCAACTGGCATGACTACTCTGCTTCTGCATCAGACTTGATCAAGTGCAAAGACATAAAGGCTGGCAATCAGAGCAAAATCTCACTGTGGTCAGTATATTGGGATGGTTGCTGTATGAGGCTCTTGTTTTAGGCTTTGAGATCTAGGAACTTAAATTTTCTTTCACGCCACCCAGTGTTGCCCAGACTTAGGGAACTGACTCCCATAAGACTGAACTCATCAGAGGCTGATGTGTATCATTTACAATGAAGGATATGGCTTTCCCTTTTCAAGGACCAGAATTTTATGGCTTTTGCTTGAGCTCACACTTCTTCCCATTAAGATAACTGGAAAGCTAAATTAGTCACAAGGATCTTTCTTGGTGAGTAGAAAAAATAAAGTGCAAGGAATGCAACAGACAATGAGGATTTTCATCCCATCCTAGGCCAAACCTGACATGATCCCTGTCCACAGCTGAGGGTACTTCACTGATCAGAATCTTCTGGTCTTTGTTCCCCTGGGATAATGCTGAACTGGCACTGACAAACTCCTATTTCCTAGCTCTCCTTGTTATTGATTTAATGTGGGATCCTGTAAAATACAACTTCAAACAGATTAGAAAAGTATAATTATCTATGCATTTGTTTATTGCAAGAATTTATACAAATGTGAACCTCCTGTTTTGAGTATGAGATTCCCTGCATCCAAAAACAAGTACTATTTTTTATCAAAACTGTAATATTTGATGATGAGAGGCAATAGTTGTGTGATGTCAGTTTTAAGACAAATCTCTGAATACAGTACTAGAGCTGGTTGTTAAATTTCCTGGGTGAGTTAGGGGAAAGGGAATGATGTCTTAAAGGGTCGTTCTGTAGTGGACGGATGAACAGTCATGCTGAAGAGGTTATGTGTCTTTTGCTTTTGTGACCATATTTTCCCAATGTTTTGACACTACGAATGCTGATGCAGAGTGAATGTCTGGGTCCCTCCAAAATTGCTATGTCAAAGCCCTAACACAACATGTGGCCATGTCCGATGGAGGAGCCTTTGGAGGTAATTAGGACCAGATGAGGTAGTGAGGACAGAACCTCCATAGCGATAGACACCTTATGTGTCCTCACAAGAAGAAAAAAACTTGGCAAAGCGCTCTCCCACACACACACAAAGAAGAGGTCACCTGAGCACACAGTAAGATGGTGGCCAGCTACAAGCCAAACAGCCCTTAGATTATTCTAAAAACCCACCTTGCTGGTGCTTTGATCTTGGACTTTCCAATACCCAGAATTATAAGAAACAAACATTTATTATTTAAGCCACCCAGTCTGGGATGTTATGTTATTTAGCCTGAAAACATTAAGATAAATGTCATCTGCGATAAGATCACATGCATTGTTATATCTCCCTTCCCTGAAAGATTTCTGCAGTATTTTTCCGGGCCCGTCTGGAACAAGCAGATCAATTCTTAACAACTCTTCCTTGGCATAGTGAGTGGGGGATGCTTAAATTCATCAATAAGCAAGTGCAAGACTCTTTAATGGCATCTTGGAAATCTTCCAAGAGGAAGCATAAATGCCCTAGGTTCATTTATAGGTCATAATTTGTAATTTGTCTCCAGGGTTTTTAAAAAGAAGTATGTATTTATATTCAAATTGATGGCCCAGCATCTTTAACCCTGACTAAATAGGTCTGGAACAATGTAGAGACTACTAAAATTCCTTTGGTGTATATATTTCCTGAAAGCTTCTTTGAGCTCCCCACTCTCATGGGCTTCACAGAGAAAATTGCCAGCTCTACGCAAATCCATCAAAAAGACCCAGCTACGTATAAAACTGTAGGAACCTGAGCTGCACCTGAAATGTGAGATTGTTTCAAGGACAAGTTTTATCCTTTCCACAAATATTTACATCCTAAAATGTGCCAGGCATTTTGGAATGTTCTTTACTTCATTTAGCATTCAAAGCAAGACTCTGTCCCTAAGTATTTTCTATTACTTTTCAGCTTGGAATATCCAGGCTATGAAAGATCAGTTAACTTTCCAAAGATTATACATCTAATACATGGTAAAGCTAAAAAGGAAACTCTTATCCTTGCACTCCATTTCAATTCTCTTTTCACCAGTACCAACTGCTTCTTTTTTCCTTCCTCTTTCCAGTACTTGGGATTGAACCCCAGGGCTTTCCACCTGTTAGGCAAGCACTCTATCCCTGGATCACACCCTCAGCCCCAGCTGTTTTTTATTCATTCTTCTGTTGTTTGTTGGTTGGTTTATTACAGTACTGGGGATTAAACCTTTGTGTTGAGCTACATCCCAGGCCCTTTTTTATTTTTTATTTTGAGACAGGGACTTGCTAAGTCACTAAGTTACCCAGGCTGGGCTCAAACTGGAGATTCTCCTCCACCTCTGCCCCCCAGGGTGCTGCAATGACAGGTGTGCACCACCATGCCTGCCTCCAGCTGTTTCGTCAGCCAAAAAAGTTCAAAACATTGTGAAAGTAGCCAGATGGTTATGTAAACAGGCTTCCTCTTCAACCAGCTCACTTGAATTGGTTGAAGAAACCCCTGTGAAAGGGCTAAAGGCCTTTTGGGCAGGGAAGTGGGTCTGTTTCCATGGTCAAGAAAAAACCAGAAGATAATGCAAGAAAGAGCTTGCTCCTTCTCTAATTGAATCTGTAATAAATTCTAAAAGGGATTATAGTAGGTCTCTGTCTCTATTTTAAAAGACTTTACAAGACATCCACTTATACTTTCCTGTGGTGTCCATTTCAGCAGGCCAGCAGCCCTTTGGAGAACCATTCTTGTGCCATTGTTAGTGGACATGAGGAGAGAACTGACTTCACCTCTCCGTTCTGGAGTAGGCATTGCCATCTACACTTGATTTAGGGCTCCTATTTAAATCCCATTTAAAACTGATACCTCCAGGCATGGGCATGTGATTTAAGCCAATCCAACTAAGTGATGCTGGAACTCTGCCTGGAGCTACTGACAAACATCTTTGGCGCCATATTAGGAAAAATCTGCTGAGAAAGGATTTAACATAGAGGAAAACAAGAGTCAAGATGTGGAGAAATAGAAATGATCCATGGCATTACTTCAATCCAATCATGACCAAAGGCAGAATTATTTCTTTAATCTCTCGGTTGCATAAACCAATAAATCTTTTTTCACTTAAAATACTCTGAGAATAGGCTTGTCACCTAAAACCAAAAGACTTCTAACTTACGTACTTAAGTAGTTGTATCTATTTTGGACGTGTGGAGTTAATATCTAATATAAAACACACACCTAATACAACACCGTCAACATTATGTTATTTTTTCCAAGTTAAAATAATGTCCTCACATATCTTTTTCACCTAGAACATTCCCTTCTATTTGACATTCTTTCTGTTCCCCATCAAGAATGATCTTTCTGCAGCCACCAATATCAGGTTGCCTATAGCAGCCTGGAAATTAAATAAATATCAGCTCGTTAGCTTAAGCAGTAGAGTAAACTGAGATCAAATTGTGATTATGTCTCAGAGGTGAGATTTTATGTGATTTCTATTTTCATATTGATGCATCTCAGTGCTTTTATAATTTTGAACACTAAAGACATTTTTATAATGAGAAAAAGAATACATTTTTCACTGTGCAAAACAAAAATACTCTTTTATCTAGGTGTTCAAGAATGCATTTCCATCCCAGTTGTTCTGTTTCCGGAAAACAAGTTAACTATTTACAAGAATCATCTTGTTGTCAAAGGAAATGCATATTAAGATAAGACTGGAGGGTTAGATGGGATTAGGCTAAATGTTTTTCTCTCACTATCTCCTCTTGTTGCAATCAGAATCTTCAGTCAAATGGGGTTCCACATTGAATGTGAAGGGGCGAATAAACTCTGACTAGGGGATGCAGAGCCCGACCTCACTAATAAGCATCATTTGCTTATTAGTTTATTTTAGCGTTTGGCAGAATTTTCCAGCAAAAGGCAAGATAGCAAATATTCCAGGCTTTGCAAGCTCTGTAAGCCCTCTCACAACTACTCCAATCTGTCAAAATAGTGTGAAGCTGGCCCTCAACTGTTGGAAATGAATGTGTGGCTGTGTTCCAATAAAAATTACTTACAGCACATTAGTCAGATTTTCATCTCTGTGACAAAATAGCTGAGAAAATCAACTGAAAAGGAGGAACATCTTATTTTGGCAACTTCAGAGGTTCCAGTTCAGTCAATTGGCTCTATTATTTTGGGTTGTACAGTGAGACAGAAACATCATGGTAGGGAGCTTGCAGTAACAGAGCTGCTCACCTCATGGTGTCCAGGAAGCACAGAGAGAGAAGGGAAGAGGTCAGAGTCCCAAGAACCCCTTCAAGGATGTACCTCCAATGGCCTGATTTCCTTCCACTAGGCAACACTTCCTAAATGTTCCAAAATCTCCCAGTAGCACCAGAGGCTGGCAAACAAGTCACACGGACCCTCTGGAAGATGTTTAAAATCCAAACCATAACATTGACATTGAAGTCTGGACTGCATATAGTTTACAGGTGTCATAAAAATATCATTCATCTTTTGATATTTTTCAGTCTTTAAAAATCTCAAAAGAATATTTTCTCTTTTTATTTTGTACTGGGGGGGTCAAACTCAGGACCTTGCACTTGCGAGGCAGGTGAGGCAGGCAAGCCAGGTGGCAGCACCACTGAGCTAAATCCCCAGCCCTTCAAAAGAATATTTTCTTAGCTCACAGGTCATAGAGAAACAGGCAACCGTTGGATATGCCCCATGGGCCACAATTTGCCTGCCATTGGTTTGTATTTTTTTAAAAAACAAAGTTTTTAAAGAGTAGATTTTTACTCTCAGTTAATTTTGTAGCAAGAAGTCATCCTTATACAGTTGTGTTGTTTCATAAACAAAGGCCAAAGCCATTGCTATAATTTGGCATTGTTCATACACTGTGGTTTTGCCTAGATATTTAGGATTTTTACATGATTAAAAGTTCCTGGATGCCAAAACATTCTTTTAATTTTTCAAATTTTGTATATAATAAGATATTAATAAAATATCTGTCAGAAATAATATAAGCTATATATGATGCAGCATGGAAAAATAAACCCTAGTGTTTATGAATTGCCACCTTACATATACAACTACTATCCACAGAAGGATGAATACAAAATGGCAAGACAAGAATGCCCCCAAGTGGCAGCAGCCATGGGAGATGGCATCTCAACCAGCAAGCTCTTTACAGCAAAGTGAGCAGGGCTGAGTCCGAGTACTGCTGCCACCAAGGCAGAAAGATGATCACTCAGACACAGAGATAGAGTGCACACATTAAAGACAGGAAGCCACAAGCCCTGGCGAATGGAGAAATAGGTCATTCCTAGGGCAAGTTGAAATTATACTTTGCAAATACATGGGAGGTAACAATACTCCTTAGAAGTACAATTGAAAAATGCCGGACTCTAAGTGAACTTTGAGCAGTTTCATAAACAGATTAAGAAGTGATGTCCTAATAAGAGAAAAGAACAGTTCAAGGAATAATGCCCATAGCTAACATGTTTTGAGAGATCGTATAATGCGATGGCTTAAGTTTATGGACTTCAGAGCCAGACTGCCTGGGCTTGTATCCCAGCTCTGTCACCTGCAGTTGGGTACCTTAACCTCCACACTATCTGCATGCTGTTACAAGGTAATAGTATCTGCCTCCCAGAGTTTTCTGAATGACCAAAGAGTTAACATATAAAGTTTCTCAAATGGAGCTCTATACAAAGACAGGGTTATAGTAATGTTAATGACTGCTATTAAAAAGCTTTGTTAGTTTTTACTTTGAATTCTTACTTCATACCAGACACAATGCTAAGATCAGAAGAGAGACTAATTCATTTAATGTTGCACAATCATTTCCTATTTTATGACTGGCAAATTTGAAGCAGAATGTAGTTAAACAGCCACTTGAGAGCATAAGGCTAGCACTCCTTGGAGCCACAGCTGAGCCCAGACAGTTAAACTAGATCCAGTGCTCCTCTCTACTTACCAGTGGGAAACAGTGGCTCAGGATAAGCATAACCTAAAAAGGAAAATTCCATGCCAACTCTTCCGTCTCAACCCAGTCTTCCTCCTAGAAGTTAATACCAGTGTTCTATGAGAACTTCCAAACTTAATACCTTCAAAATATCCTGCTAGTTTCCCCAAAACCTGCCTCTCTCATCATCTTTCCCATCTTACATGGAGAGTGCACCCTTCCATTTTCTCAGCCCAAAAACTTTGGCATCATCCTTGAACTCTCTTTTCCTTGTACTGTTGCCCCTTTCTAACGATGCCAGCTAGTTCTGTCTTCTAATCCTGTCCTAAATCCACCAAGTACCATCACCTCTGCTGCTACTACCTCGTACTTAGTCACTGTTTCCTGCCTTGGCTGCCATGGTAGCCTTTTATTGTCCCCCTGCACCCACTCGCACACCTTCTTCAAGATCCCCCAAACCCTATTTTTTGCAGAGTGGCCAGGATGCCCCCTTTCCCAACTTTTCCTCTCTTGTTCTTCCTCTCTTGCTCTTCCATTCTACAAATTTTGTTTATTGTCTTCCTCCTTTACTACAATGTAAGTTTCGGGAGACTAGAAATTTTGTCCATTCTGCATATTATTAAAAGATAGGACACATCATGTCCGCCCAGTGTTCAAACCCTCCAAAGTTTCCCCTCGTTCTCAAGGTCAGTGTTCAGATCTCGCCAGCATGCTGCTCATCACCGCCTACTCCACTGGCCTGTGCACTTCCTGCGTTTCCTAACAGGGGCTCTTTCTCTGGGCAACTCAAGCCTTGCTCCTTCTTTTTCTTCACTCCTTTCCCATTTTAAGAATCCCTTCCCGGGTCACCTACTCCAAAATTCTGCCTCATCTCACTCACATTTCCTGGCTTTTGACTCTGCTTCATTTTTTCTTAGCATTCATCACTGCATATTTCATACGCTTTATATTTTATTTATTCATATTGTTAATGGTCTGACTTCTCTGCTGTAAGGTGGCTCAAGGGAGTGGTCATGTCCTCTGTTTTGTACACGGAGAGCTGCTGTCCCTGAGAGAGTCCCTGGCACACAGTAGGCACTCAGTAAAGAGTAGTCAGTATCCAGAGTGAATATATATGAATAGATGTGGATGAATAAATGAATGAATGACATCAGAATCTCATTTTATGATTACTATGGTTATAGATTAACATTAGCAATAAGTCAAAATGGCAATCGTTTTTTTAAAAGATTGGAGAAGTGGTTCAGACCAAAAACCAAAATGGACTTCCCTTGTAAAAATGAGAGATTGACCTGACTCCAATCTACATCCTGGATAAAGAAACCAAAGCCAAGGAATCCAGCCAGTCTCCCTCAGACAAGGCTCAGCATCATTTCCCTATGCTGATTCCCTGGTACCAAGAATTTTAAAAAGGAAGAGAGATAACACCATTTTTTGGTTAAAAGTCCTCCGGATTTATTGACTAAGGCTAGACAGAAATTCGTATGATCTTATTTGGTGCATTTCCTACCACGGTCCAAGATCATTATATGGATACAGCCACAGACAGGGCCCCAACTTTCAGGAGAAAAAGACCACAGAGAAGAAGAAAATCAAAGTGAATATTTGGTCCCCCTCCCTCCAATTGATGTTTTCATCCTGGACCTGGAAAAACAAAAGGTGGAAAATGCAGACTACAACAAGTTAAAGGACTCGGAAGAAGTTGGTGGAGAGTGGCAAGGTGTAGAGTAAGGTCCCTGAGCTTGGGACAGCAAAAGTGTAACAGTGACACAGCATCCATGGGACCAAGAACTGTGATGCCTGGCAGTGTCATGCCCTCGACAACTTTAGAATATCTGTATGCGATAATAAATACATCAGTTATGCAATAAGGTGGTGTGTTGAATATGCATTCATCTTGTGAAATGAACCACCACAGAGAGATACATGATACCACACACATTCTCTAAGTGTTCTTGGGTTTTGTTTGCTTTGTTTGCTTTCAAGGCTATCCAAGCTAACTCTTCCAGGGCTTTCCTTGGAGAGAAGAGTGATCCGCTGAGGCTGGGTTACTTACCCTCTCCTTTATCAAAAGATGATGACTGCCTTTGCAGAAAAATAAAGCTAAAAGTTGTTGGATTTCTCCCTTTTTCCATTTTGGTTGCATCATTCTGAGTGTTTTCATAGAAACAACAAATAATCACAACCAAAACAATTGTTTTTGATGCATCCTATTGTTGTATCATCAGGATGCTCCAGATGTTTCCAGGTAACTGTAGTTTACAGACTGTAGTTTCATCCAATGAGCAAAGATTAAAATCAAATGTGTTTGTGATATGAAAGTGTCCAGTTTCTTCTATAAGGTTCTATCTGCTGCAGAATGTTCCTTTAGCATCACCAACCTTCTGTGAAGCTCTACCAGCCTGTCTAGGTGCGCCTTTTTTGCTGTATTGGAATTTTCACTTCAAGAATCTGATTGTTGTTGGTTTTTAATAATGGTGGTGGAGGTTCGTGATGTAGGGACGAAGAAACAGAACTGCTTTCACTAATCACTGCCATCACTCAAGCTAATTCTGAGACCTCGGCTGCCGCCTCTATTTACAAGTCTTTCTGTCTCAGCATCATCATCATTACCCTCTGCCTCATCTGACTACCCCTCATCATCTTCAGAAAGCAGCTCTTTCTTTTTTTTTTTTTTTTTTTTTTTTTTTTTTTTTTTGGTACTGGGAATCGAACTCTGGTCCTTGTGCTTG
>NW_022900928.1:14830881-14880900 GCF_012274545.1 Fukomys damarensis
TAAAATCCAAATGGATTAAAGATCTAAATATTAAAACAGAAACATTAAACTTGCTGGAAAGTAAGTTAGGCAGAACTCTGGAAGACATTGGTATAGGAAAAGACTTTATGAACAAATCCTCAGTAGCACGGGAACTAGCAGAAAGAATCAACAACTGGGATCTCATCTTACTAAAAAGCTTCTGTACTTCAAAAGAAACCATTAGCAGAACTAAGAGACAATCTACAATGTGGGAAAAAATTTTTACCAGCTGTACCTCAGACAAAGGACTATTATCAAGGATATATAAAGAACTCAAAACAATCAGTCCCCCCAAATATAAAGACCCGATCCAAAAATGGGCATCCGAAATGAACAGACATTTCTCATACAAAGAAGTGAAAGCAGCAAGAAAATATATGAAAAAAGCTCTTTCACTGTAGACCGTAAGGGACCTTGCTGCCTGGTCTGGGACAGTGCAAAACTAGAACTGGAGCTGGAGCTGTCCAGACTGGGCATCTCAAAATCAGACTTAGGAGACAGATTCTCCTCCACATCTGAATCATTGGGGTCCGCGATATAATCAAATGATGGTAAAGTTGATTTCTTCTTCTCTGATCCCTCACTTTCGATTATGACCCTTCCCATCTTGACATGAGATTTATCTTTTATCTGTTTCCTAGAAAATCTTTTAAATAAAGCTTCTGAGTTACTCTTTTTCCTTTTGCTGGCTGAGAGTTCATCAGAATCTGAAATAGGGGGCCTATTACCGGGAGCCTTCTTATCTTGCTGTCCACTAGGGATGGGGAGTAAGTTACTATCTGGTTTTGGCTCTTTTGACATGGGTGTGGGTTCTTGAAGGCCATTTTAAGAACAATTTTCTCTTCTTTCAGTGGTTTATCTTCTTTGGGTTTCTTAGAGGATTCCTTGGAAGATTTATTGTTATCCCTGAAAGATTCTTTGAAGGCACCTTCTCTGGAGTCTTCAGAAGGTTTTTCCTTGTACTCCTTCATTAATTTGTGAGGCTTTGAAAAACTGCCACTGCCACTGCCTCTGCTGCTGCTGGTATGAATATTCCTATTAGGGTCCCCTCCTGCCTTTAGCAACTTTCTTCTAAAGCCCTCTGTGGAGTTACTGAGAGTGAGTTTCTCGTGGTGGAGATGATTCGCCAGTGGAGGGCCTTCACGATGCAGGAATAAGTCATAATCAAAGTAGACTTTCTTACGTTCTTCCCTGTTTTTGAAATAACCCTCGGTTGGCAAGATGAAACCAGCATACCCAGATTCTTCTACTTTGCAAGGCGGACCTTTGAACACTCCATCTGTAACCTCGGTGGAAGACCTCCAAAATGATACAGGGGGAGTAGATGTAAATCCCAAACCTTCTAAATATCCGAAATGTGCATTCGTGTTCTCTAAAATCAAAGAATGGATTCTAGGAACAACGGAGAATAGAGTAGGAAAAAATTATTAACAGAAGGATAGTTTCTGTCCAAGAGAGACAGAAGGGAGACCGGAATGTGGGTTGCTCCAATCCCGTTTTTTATTGCAATAATCCTGCCCTCCTAAGGAACGCTGCCTAATGTTATGTTCCTCTAAGTTCCATCCACCAAATAATTACTCTTCCTGCTGTGGGAAAGGGCAAGTGAAAAAGGAAGAGAGAAAAAAATTGAAGCTCTGACCCCAGAACTTCCCTAAGAAGATATATAGGTAAATATAAATTATGTTTAAAATAATAATAAATGATAAAAATAAGCATAAAATCACCCATATAATTAAATTCACTGTTTTCCCTTCCTATCATGTGAACTTAGAATTCTTAGGTTAGCCTTTTTTTATTGTTGCATAATATTGAGTTAAATAATGCTCCCAAACATTATTATAAATAGATTTCTGGACTGGCTGGGCACAAATTACAATTGCCGTCAAGATGTTGATCCCTAAAGTGAATAATACTAATAATACTAATAAGAACATCAAGAAAAATTAGGTAAGCATATGCTATATGCCAGGGACCATTCTAAAATCTTCATAAACTGAATCAATTAAACCTTACTAGAATTTAGAAAGAGTAGGAAACTTATCCAAAGATGCACAGGTGGTCAATAGGATACTATAACTCAAGCCAACTCTGTCTGATGCCAGAATTTGTCTTTTTAACAATTAACTCCTTTAAACTGCCTCCTAACCTCAAAACAAGGTCCACTGCCTCTTACAGAAATTTCTGTTAGCCAAGATTCTTTTCTATCCTAATCTTTCCTACAGACTACATGTTACATTCACACTCTCACCTAAACCAGTGTCACGCCAGATCCTATTGTCTTAAAAAGTAGAATACATGCAAAGAAGGGAAACACTGGCAGCAAGAGATCTTAAAGGGCAAGCAGCACAAGAGGGTGTTAAATCGTGGACATCAGTTTCAAGTAAAGAAGGCTGGAGTGGGTTGAGAGGGAAACACTACATGGCCTCAAGGACTGGACAGGCATTGATTTCAAAGAGGACAAGTTTATGCTGTGTTGCTTCCAAATAATAATACAAGAAACTGCGAATCGAAGTTATAAGGAAGATAATTGCAAAAACTGTTTTTAGTCATATTTCTCAGAAATGAAATACTCCAGTTTTGGCAGCATTCTGTACCAGGCAGATAAGATGGAGTCTTATCGTAGATGAGAGATGGGCCTGGATCTTCCTATCCACTCCACTCTTACTTCAGTGATGAAAAATAAAAGAAATGTAGTGAATCCTTGAAATACTATGTGTAGTCACAGTTGAGCATTCTATTTTATTTTGAGATTGTATCCTTTCTCGCTTATTCACATTTAACATGGCTGTGCTGTAATTGTTTGAGTTGCTTGTTTTATTTCCTTTTTAAGCAATCTTCCAATTTAAATGACCTCAATTGACAAGGTGGTAACCCTCTCTTGGTCACACATTTAAAAGTAAATTTTGTTACGATTTGTGCAATCCAAAAGTCAGAATCAGTGCATCAGCTAAAATCACAAAATTCCATGCAGCTCTTTAGCATGGTTAATAAGAAAAGTATTAAGGCGGACCAGTAGTCAGTTCTTACATATACCGGGCACTTAAGATATGCCACAAGCTTTATATCTATTGTCTTATATAAGTTCCACAACTTAGCTAATGTTCACATCCCCCCAGAGTGACAGAGCAGTGAAATTTCCTGCCCAATGACATGCCAATGGCATATGATAAAGCAGGGACTGAATTCTACGCTGTTGATACCCAAAACTCAGCCTCTGGATTATTTTACAAAATTTTTCTTATAAATAAATTAACACTTGTTCCTCAAACATGCAAGAAAACAAAAGAAAAAAGAAAAATTAAATTCTTATTAAGTTAAAACAATTTTTAAATTCTTTAATTTGACAAAAGACTTCTACATATAAAATGCCATATTCCATAATAAAACATTTTATAGAGGCCAGGAACAAGACAGGAAAAACTTCAATTACTACAACTACTCAACATAATAAATAATGTATGAAGGAAAGAACTAAAAGGAAAAATACTGGAAAGCAACAAACAAAACATCATTTGTAGAATGCTCAGTTGTCTAGAAGAGAATCAAATGTCAAACAGCTAAAATGAATTAAAAGCTAAATGATGTCCAGATAAAAAATTAATAGTTTTCCTACTTACCAAAACTTACAACATAGAAGTCCTAGTTCCAGCTCTGACAGTGACTCACTCTTTTCCTTTTCTCCTAAGACTCAGTTTCCCCACCTTTAAGGAATCTCTGTAGTCATGCCTTTTACGTGTGCTGATATCAGCCATATCTAGTGTGGTCCCTTTATGATTCAAGAAGCAGTATATAAGAATAGAAGGCCTGAGGAGGTTTTCTTTTGCTCAAAGTCACCAGGACACAGATATTACTTTCATGGAGGTTCTGGACTTTCCCATAGACCATGTTTTTCTTAGAGAAATGATCAGCCCAATAGGGGTCCATCATCATGCTGAGAGCTTCAGACAGGTGGAACAGTGTAGCAAAAAGAGAGAATCCAGAATTTTCATAGCAGAGCATGTGGCCTCCTTTCTGGGGATTTCCACTTTTCCACAGAACAGACACCAATAACTTACTCTACATGGCATGAAGTAGTGTCAATCTGGGACTAGAATTGTGAAATGGCATGCATCTTCTTAGTTTCATTTTTAAGATGAAAGAATGGACTTGGTAGTTGTCGTAATCTGTGCTGCTATAACAAAATACCACAGGTTTGGCAATATATAACAAACTGATATCTATTTTCGTGCAGTTCTGAAGACTAGGAAGTCCAAGATTAAAGTACTGGAAGATTCTGTTGTCTGGCGAGAGCTCCTTTTTTCTCCAAGACAGCACCCTACTCCTGAATCTTCCCAAGAGGAAGAATGCAGCATCTCCATATGGCCAAGGCTAAAAGGTGAGCTAGCCCAAGGCCACGCCAAGCCTCTTTATGAGACCCAGCCCCCACTCACAAGGGAGAACCCTTTATGGTCTCTTAAGAATCCTATCTATTAATACCATCATACTGGGAACACTTGAACTTTGGAGGAAACACATTCAAACCATAATAGTCATCTTGGTTAATCAAGAATTCTCAGTGTATAAAACTGATCTAAATATTTAATGCTGGCTGTGTGTGTTTGTGGATTCATATGCATCTTAGTCTACCAACAGAGATGTCTAGAAATATGTTTGTTAAAAGTACATAAATCATCTTAGTAATATTCAAACCACTGTCTTGTCAGTCCAGTGAAATTCTACCTCCATCACTTATGCTCCTAAAACTTCCATCACCTCTACTGTTAGGAACTGAAATCAGGTTCCACAAAATCAGAAGCTGTTAAAGTGATTTTTTGAGAAATGTTACCAAGAAGAACTGGTAAGAAAGAAGATATGGGATGGAAAAGCAACATAGTAGGGACACAGAGTTAAGAAAAGTCCCCATGGGATGACTAACTCAATTTCACAGAGGAGATCTGGAGACCATAAAGATCAAAATACTTGTTCTGCTCAGATACCAAGGAGCTATAATATGTATGTTCTTCACATCCATCAGCAGTTGGTTTAATTGCCAAACCTGGAGCTTATGGAACTCTCAAGAACAACTGGCTAGGGCCAGGGATGTAGCTCAGTGGTTCCACCACCTGCCTTGCAAGTGCAAGGACCCAAGTTCGATCCCTGGTACCAAAAAAAAAAACAAAAAACAACAGGCTCTCTGTACGAAAGCAGGCTTCCAAAACCTGAGGGCAGCCTCCTGAACAAAGGATGGTGCTAATATACAAGGTACAGTACTTGTAAGAGAAATCCAATGAGATGCAGGAGAGAATGATCAGTGTCTGTTACAGTCCAGCCCTTGTGCTGTTCAGATCCACTCATGCCTCACACCAAGCTTACTCCACTGCTTCTTCAGAACAGTGGCTGATCACACTTCTGGGGAAAAATAAGACTATGAGAGGAGAGTTAATATCATAATCCACTATCTTTGTCTTAATGTGTCTGTGGGGCAATAAGAAGACACCTGAGACTGGGTAATTTATAAAGAACAGAAATTTATTTTCTCACACGTGGAGGCTGGGGAATCTCAGATCAAGATGGTGCAAGACCCAATGACTGCTGAAGGGTGCCTGCTGCTTCCAAAGTAATACTTTATTGCTGTATCTTTGCATGGCAGAATGGTAAAAAACAAAGAAACAAACAAAACACTAATGCTGTAGCTTCACATGACAAGAGAAATGGAAGAGTCAAGCGATTCTCTAAAGCCTCTTTCATAAAAGCATTGACTCCTTTCACAAGAGTGGAGCCTTCATGACTTTCCATATCCCAAAAGTCCTATTTTTAGTTCTATCCCTTGGGACATAAGCTCAAACACAAGAATAGTGGAGAGACACACATGTTCAAACTAGAGCGCTTCAGCTGCTGCAGTGGGTCTCAAGACTGTCACCGATCCTCATTTTCTCTCCACTTCTCAAGCCACTCCAGATCCCCCTCACCCTTATCCAGACCTCTGCTGTCCTGAATTGCTTCCCTGGTGTGGTGACCCTACTCTTCATATCCAAGGAGTCTGAGGCAGTAGTCATCATATCTGCATTAGGCCATCTTTGTTGTAATTCCATATTCACAGTTCAAATTATATTAGGAACACCATGCAATACCCCAGTGGGTTCCTTGGCTTTAACTATACTGCACCCCCCCGCTTCCATTAGAAAGCATGAGTTCTACCTCCTTAAAGTGATCAAGACTAACTACCCCACAGTACAGTCATTTTTTTCATTTTCTGTTGTTCTTTTAGCAGAAACTGCCAGACATCAGCTGTAGCTTTAAGCTTTAAGCTTGTAGCTTTAAGCTAAAAGTGGAAATATACTCCCCCTATCAGGAGTCAAGACTTAAAGAGAATGGGGTAAGAAGCCTAAATCCTCCAGGTGAGTTGCTGGGTGTAATAAGGAGAGGCACCACTCTCATTTATACCCTTGATATCAGTGTCCCTATATTCTACTAATCAGAAACTCAGCATCATATAATGGTGACATTCTTAAATACCAAACTAGAAATGATTTGGAGCAGTAGTCCAAGTTGCACATAATGCAATATACAGTAATTTGTTTTTGATCTTGAGGAAAGGCCCCAGCATGCTCCAGATCGTTAGATCTTTAAAACTTCATCTTAATGTTTTTAGAATTTTACTTTCCACTCTTTAGAGAATATATGTCTTACATTTACGACACTTACTACATCCTACTCATCAGGGCCAAACAACTTGATGTCACAAATGTAAAAAATAAAAGTATGAGGTTCTGCAGAATGTCCAGATGGTCAAAGTCCCTCTTGGCCACTATATTGTGTTAAACGTGGGAAAAGAAGTAAGTTCATAAATGTGAACTGTTGTTTATCCCAAGTGAACGAAAAATGCTTGTGATGCTCATTATTTAAAGGTATTGAAAAATGTGTCTGCTAAATCAATAGGCACACAAGTACTATAATCAACTAGAGTTTGATTCTTCAGAATACTTGTAAGTCTTACTTGGGAGAAATATTTCCACAGCTTTGAAACTGTTTTAAAATCACTTGTAGAGATGGACTGAATACATTTTACATAATGAGATGGATATGAACCTTTTGAGGGCAAGGGAAAGAATGTTACGATTTAGATCTAGAATGTCTACAAACGTTTCGTGTGTTCAGAGGTGGGCTTTTGAAAGGTGAATGGATTATGAGTGTGCTATACTCGTCAGTGGACTGATCCATTGATGACTCAAAGCCAAATGTGCTTTAGGAAGTCATGTCCAGTTGGAAGAGGTGTGTCTGTGGAGGGTATATCTCCCTCCCACTGTCTCCCCCCCCCACTCTCTCTCTCTCTCTCTGTGCTTTCTGACTGGCATGGGTGAACAGTTTTCCTCCCCAGTACCCTTCCACCATGATATTCCTGTCCTACAGCCAACTGACTATGACCCGAATCTCCAAAAACTATAAGCCAAATTAAACCTGTCTTCCTTTAAACTGTATCAGGTGTTGTGTCTCAGAGACAAGGAATCTGACTAATTCAGGACATTAGGTTGTTTGTCACTTATATGATTGAGAAAGCCTTCTATGAGCTTATAACATGTAATCCATCAAGGACTAATGCATGTTGAACTCTCTCAGTGTTCATATTCATTTTTATTATCTTCTTAGAGATTCTAATTGAGTAGACATGGAGTGGAACTGAGACTTTTACATTTTAAAATAGCTCCTGAATTATCTTCTAATCACTATTTAACACTATGTCATGCCACCATGAGTAAATTTGATTCATTTCTTTATTAAATATTTATTGAGTACCTGATATACCCCATTGTTCAAGATATTCTATCTCATTTTTATTATCTTCTTAGAGATTCTAATTGAGTAGACATGGAGTGGAACTGAGACTTTTACATTTTAAAATAGCTCCTGAATTATCTTCTAATCACTATTTAACACTATGTCATGCCACCATGAGTAAATTTGATTCATTTCTTTATTAAATATTTATTGAGTACCTGATATACCCCATTGTTCAAGATATTCTATCTCTAAAAAAGAAAGTAGTATTGGTATACTATTATTTATGTCTGCAAGGAAATCCTTTTCTTCTTTCCTTAGTTTTCCAGGAGCTTTATTCATTTTACTGATTAGGAAATCTGCTACTTGAATCCCTGCTTTCTTTAATTTTCTTGAAAGCATAAAATGGTTATGGTTGAAAACTTTTGTGTTTCTTAGAAAAAATGTTCCAAAATGCAATTCCTTTCCATCTTGGGCTATAAAGTGTGGTGTGAGTTCTATGCTGAATATTTTCCTGAATATTAATCTCTTAAAATAAGTCTGATATTTGTCTCGGATTAGCAGGGATAGAGTATCCTGGAATCGCCCATCAACTCAAGCATTACTTTACCTTGCCATTAGCATTAGACCTGAAAGGAAGGATTATCACGGTAAATATTCTCTCTCCTATTTTTCTGGATCATTGAATCTGTGTGTATACAGCTGGATCTATACACAGACTAGGAAATTTGGCTCTGCATTTCTTTCTGAATTTACTGAAAATCTTTCATTACATCCATTTCCTGTTATCTCCTATGCCTTGGAGGGGCATTGCTTAAATGTGGACTATTCTGCTACTTTTGATATAAAATCTATTTTCAATATTAAGCCATCTCTTTAAAGAGTTAGTACTTCTTTGAGTAAATACTATTATTTCTGGTGCTGTAATAAAAGTTCTCATAGACCAAGAGGTCTACTTAGGAAGTTAGGTCCGAGAAAGGTACTATTTAGTCCATAATTTTTCTTCCACTCCCTTCCACTGCATGTGAGGTATGTGTCACCCTTTCTGGAGCTCACTCACAGCATACTTTGCAATCATCACCAGCCCACTTCCCACAAGCAGAAGAAACATGTGCCTGCCCTTGGCATCCTTCATTGAAACATGACAGATGTGAAGCCACCCTAGTTGCATTGTTAATGGTCTTTTCTTTTTCTTAGTTTGTTCTTTTGCTTCATTTCAGTAAATTCTGTTTTAGGCAAAAATAAATGTGCACTTATGCCTCCACCCTTCCCATTAATCCCATTACTTATACAAACAGGAACAAACAAAAAGGTCATTTTCACTTTTGAAAATAACATCCTTTTGAAAAGATGAGATGGTGATTCCAATTCCAGGAAATGAGAAAATCCGGCTTTCTTCTGAATACGTAGTCAGAAGGTTCATGATCATTTTAATCCCATCTAGATATATGGAGGTACCTGAAGCTTTTGGTTGATAGAAATTTTTTTCTACCTTTCCCTCATGGCAAATGTTCAATAAATATAGAGAACACTCCTAAGCTTCCTGACCCAGTAATTACTCTTTCTGGATTCCTCGTTCTGTTTTTCAACTGTTTGTTTTTTGTTTTGTTTTTTTTTTGGTTTTTGTTTTTTGTTTTTGTTTTTGTTTTTGTTTTTGTTTTGAGACAGGGTCTCACTATGTAGTTGAGACTGACATGGAGCTCACTATGTAGCCCAGGCTGGTCTCGAACTCACAGCCATCCTCCTGCCTCAACCTCCTGAGTGCTGGGATTACAGGCATGCGCCACCATGCACAGCTCTATCAACTGTTTTTTTAAATTAAAGGCATTTATAGATGTGTTATTAGATCCAGCATTCTTCGTCATGGCCAGAGTTTCACTTATAGTTAATCTGTGTTGGTCACTACAATGTAAACCAAATTTGTAACTGAGTTAATCCTAAGAAAGATCCTAAAAACATTTTTCTAATTATTCTTTATTCCCTTACTCCAATCATTTAGAGTATTAACTACAACAACAAGAAGTTCGTAAATCTCATTAAGCATAAGTGTTTGAAATCTGGTAAATTTGAATTAGCCTCTAGAATACAGCAGTCCAGTCCTCCTTAATGAGGTATGTACTATGCTGAAATATCTATGCTAATATAATATCAGGTTTGGAATTCGGTGCTCAGGGGTGGGGTGAAGATAAAACCACATATCTGGACATCAGGATCTTTTTGCAGCTTTTGTGTTCTTGGCAAGCAAGTACCAGAGACATTCCACATTCCTAAATATCTGACCCATTTCTAGGTCAGACGCTTCTAGAGTGGGTGGAAGAGAATTCACCACGGGTGAAAAACTAGTTGCTCAGGCAGCGTCTCATGTAGTACAGCATCTCTGCCCAGGATAGAGGGCTGGTTTCCTGGTCTTAATTTGATTCATAAACCCCAACTGGTAGACCTCACATTCTCAACAAATGAAGCGTAAGTCAGTGGATGAGCCTGGTCTGTTGGAGCCATGCGGCCATCTCTGCCCGCTCATGTGACGCTGGTGCTCATGATTGTCCACTTGAACAGAACAGTCCTGGTTGCTGTTACAAACGCAAGACATGCCCTTGCAGGTGAGTCTGCCTTGAAAATGTCAGTACTTCTAGAGGAGGAGAAAGAAAACGTCACCTGATCTCAGCCTCTATGCATCCTGTATTTCCTCCTCCCTCCTCCTTCTCACATTAACCAAAAACAAAAACCACTAGAATTTATTTATATGTATTGACTTTGTAGGTCTAGGTGAAAAAAAAAAGTAAATGTTTCACTTCCCTATTTATATATGTCTGAATTACTCTGTGCAGGAAAGGCCAGGAATTTGCACGTGAAGTTTGGTGAGCAATGGCCACTGTGTGACCTCAGCTGTGGGATCATCCCTGCTGAGATGCAGGTTTAAAACTAGCCTCTGAGGCAGAGAGGAGGCCTTAAGCCTCAGGCCCCCAGCATCCCAACCCCTTCCATGGTCTGATTAAATGCAGTTCTTAGTGAAAAAAAAAATTATTAATTTGGAGTAAAAATCATAACCATCACGCTCACTATAGGCCCAAGTCACTGATCATATCTTCCATGAAAATATGCTAACTCACAATGGAGGGGACGCCTCCAACATGGGTAGCATACACTTGGGTCTGCTTTTTGGCCACTGGTTGTTTAAGAGGCAATTTTAGAAATTAAAAAAATAATACTTTACAAATACAGAAAGTGTACAGTAATACTCGCAAATCCTCTTTATCTGCTTGTAGCTTCGAAGGCTTTCTTTCAAAGTGATCTGCACAGATAGCAGCACATTATGTGTTTATCAGTACAACTCCAGTGTGGCTGCTGCAGAACTCTGGGATGGTGCACCATTCACTGGTTATAACCACTTCTCCTAAGACACATCTTGGCTGATGCGTCTCTCTAGCCATGCCCTCACCCTTTCCTCACTATGTCAAGAAGGAGGCAACGAATGCAGCTCCACAGCTTCTCTTTTCTCGCTGCCCTAGAATTCTGGAGCCTACCAAACTTATCAACAATCACAGAATTCTGAGGATGGGCTCTTGGAGCTTTTGAAATCTTTCTCTTTGTGGACTGTTCCTTTACTGCTACCATGGAAACAGACATCTCATTATTCTTTAACAGGCCTGTTTTACTTTCGGTTACTGCCATAAAAGAGCAGAAATTCTTTTTTGTGTTAATATGGCACAATATTGTGGCTTTTGTTCAATTTCAACTTTATTCACAATCACAGGTCAGGATAAAGTTCTTCACATTTTTTAATTATCTTGGATTCCATGGCTTACAGATCTCCCTCCATATCCTCTAAAATGCTAACAGAACCATCAATCTGCCATCTGACATTCTGGTAAAGTTACAGGCAAATATGCTTAGTATTTCAAGTAGCACAAAGCAGTGATTCCCAATCTACCCACATTTTTTTTGTTCAGTTTTTTTCCCCTCCTAGATTGTGCCTGGGAGCTAGTGGATGAACAGTAAATACTGAATGAACAAATGCTCAAAAAATATTAATGACTACTTACATGTTAGTAGAGGCACTTTTGTTGATTCAACCTAAAACAGTTGCTGAAGTACACACAGATTTCTACACCTCTGAAATAAAGCCTTGGGTCTTTTGTGGTTTGCAACCCCTAAATTAGACAATAATGGTACAAAAGATGTCTTGATTTTGATATAATCTCAAGGCTGAAAGTTATCTAAATGTGCCTATATATCTATCCTCATGCAGATTTAGCCATTTTTAAGCAACTCAAATAAATCAAGTATTTCCATAATTTCTTTCCTCTGGTCCCAAAGAGAATTTTCTGAATTGTCTGAAAATGGGCTATATCAAGTGGTAGTAAATTCCTCAAAGAGACTGAAGTTTCCACAAGGACAGAGAAGACAGATCTCATTGCTCCAAGCTTCTAGTATGGGGCGTAGCAGGACATCGTGGGTCCTTATTAATGACTAATTGAATAACTGCTGAATCCTTGGTTGTGTCAAGGATGAGTCAGATATCTACTAAGCAATTACTATATGGAGGAGACTCAAGCATTGGCAGCTTGTCGAACTTTACATATTTGTTAAGACCTTTGAAGCAATAGTTTTTAAAAAAGGCTGACAGCTAGGTGTCAGTCAGGGTCTCACTGTTGCTATGCAGTCTCAAGTTAAACTTCCAGTTCCTTCCACTTCCCCTTCTGTATGACTTGAAATCTCTTCCCCCTCAGGTTTGACAGCCAGAACCCACATAATGCAGCAGGTTAGAATAAAATCTGAGATTTGCCGTAAATACTTACAATATTGTACACCAAGACTGTATTAGCTCCTTTGACAATAACATTTAGCCTCGGTCTAGATTACAAGTGATAGGAAACCAACTCAAATGAACTTATGCAAAAAGAAAAAAATTATGGCAATGACAAAGTATTTAGAGGGATAAAAGACAAAAGAGAGGATTTTGATAGAGGTTTGTACAGAGAACCATAACAAGGATTACAATTCTTATTTACTTAGCCATACAGAAAAAGCAAAAAGTGCCTGAGTGACAACTAGAATAAAGGCTTGAATCTTTCCAGGGCTCCTGTGCTGGGAAATACAGGGGTTTACAGGTACATACTAACATGAATACCATGGTAATAACAGAAACCATTAACTCTCTTCCCTTAGATGCAAGTGAAAAATACTAGGAACAGACTATTTCTGGCTAGACTTCTTCAGACCACCTGGGTCAGCTGACTATGGGTAACTTTAGTTGCCTAATCCTATGTATTTTTGTAGTTCTCAGAAAAGAATAGGGAATTGTCCAACAGTTGCCCTAACTAGTATCCATCCACTGCACTATTATATTGCAAACATACCTTGAAGTCAAAAGTAATCAATATCACTACATATTTCTTTATTGCATCTACCAAACCTTGTACTTGTACTTCTGCAACTTTCTATACAAAATATACAGATAGGAGAGCCACCTCTGCTGCGTGGCCAGGCCCGAACTACAGGCCTCCTCTGAAGCCATGCCGTTTCCAGCAAATGCCAGTCATTGCCTCCGACACAGCTCCAGGTGGGTGAGTTTTGCATCATCGGCCAGGCTTGGACTCAGAGCCACCTCTGCTGCTTGTCCGGGCCCGAACTACAGGCCTTCTCCAGAGCCGCGCTGTTTTCAGCAGGTGCCACTGATTGGCTCTGACACAGCTCCAGGAGGGGAGCTCGCTGCTGAGCACCATTGCCCCCCCATGGTGGGCTATAAAGGGTGGTGATTGATCCTATTATGTTCCTGATTGTATCGATAGGGATAAAGGATAGGGATTAATTTGATAAGTTGTTTTCTCAATTATGAAAATGAGAATGTCTATAAGTCATTAGAGAATCAAATACTGGGACACAACGATATCAGGAAGATTTAATGACCCAGAGACTGAATCAAGGGCAACCCAACAGCAAAAATAAACATGAGAAAACAAGCAAGCCACAAAAAAAGACTTCCAGTCCACCAATGTCAAACAGTAGGGCAAAGGAGGATGAAAAATCAGATAGTGAACCTCCAGGACACTCAGCACTCACAGCACAGAAAGTAAAAAAACTGATCAATCAAGCTCTAGAAAAATTCAAAACAGAAATTATTTCCCAGATAACTATAGAGATGGTGAGCAAAATGAAAGACATGATTCGAGAATCCAAAACAGAAACTGACAAAAAAAAATAGATAAGCTTGGGAACATAATAGAATCCATGAAGACCCAGCATAACGAAGAAATGGAAACAATGAACAATCAACATAGAAAAGAAATGGAATCCATTAAACAGATTCAAACGGATATCCAGGAGATTAAAAACTCTATTGAAAGCATACACAACAGAATAAAAGATTGTGAAAATAGAATCTCAGATATAGAAGATAGGCTAGCAGACAGTGACCATGAAAAGAGAGATCTCTTAAAAACAGTAAGGGAGCATGTGAAATCAATCCAACAACTCCTAGATGATGCAAAGAAGAATAACGTAAGACTGATAGGTATCCATGAAGTATCAGGAGAAAATGCAAATGACTTTAAAAAGCTGTTCAAAGAATTAATAACTGAAAACTTCCCAAACATAGGGGAAGAATTAGGCATACAGATAAGCGAGGCATATAGGACACCAACTAGCCACGATCAAAAAAAAATCTACACCTAGACATATAATAATCAAGATCCCAGAAACCCAACAGAAGAACAAAATACTACAAGCAGTAAGAGAAAAGAAACAAATCACATGCAAAGGAAAGCCCATCAGAATCACAGCAGACTTTTCAACACAAACCCTCAGGTCAAGGAGAGCCTGGAGTGAGGTATTTCAAGTCCTAAAAGAAAACAACCTCCAACCTAGACTGATGTATCCAGCAAAACTCTCTTTCAAAATGGATGGAGAAATAAGATACTTCCATGACAAAGAACACTTGAGAAACTTCATGAATACTAAACCAGCAGTACAAAGAATTTTAAACAATATCCTAGAAAAAGACAATGAAGATCACAACACCAGGAGGCCCAACAGAGCAAATCAAATCGCCAAGGCAAGAAACTAAAAGGAGAGGACAAAAAATAAAAAGAGTCAACAAAAGGACAATAACATGACAATAATAAATAAGTACACATCAGTTATAATATCAATGTCAATGGCCTCAATTCACCAATCAAGAGATATAGATTGGCAGAATGGATTAAGAAGCAAAATCCAACAATATGTTGTATACAAGAAACACACCTAGTGCAAAAAGAAGCCAATAGACTGAAAGTGAAAGGATGGAAAACAATTCTCCACGTGACAGGAGCCCAGAAAAAAGCAGGGGTAGCAGTCTTATTCGAAGACAAAGCAAACTTCAAACCAAAACTGATTAAGAGAGACAAAGAAGGCCACTACATCCTTGTAAAGGGAACAATCCAAGAGGAAGAAATGACAATCATAAACATATATGCACCAAATGTAAGTGCCCCCAACTATATAAAACAAATATTAAGTAACACGGAAAACCAAATTAACCACTAATGCAATTGTAGTAGGGATCTGAATACCCCACTATCACAAATAGACAGATCATCTAGGCAAAAAATCAACAATGAAATACTAGAACTGAACCAAGCTTTTGAACATAGGGACTTACTGGACGTCTATAGAGTGTTCCACCCCACAAAATCAGAATATACATTCTTTTCAGCTGCACATGGGTCATTCTCCAAGATAGATCGCATACTAGCTCACAAAACAGGTTTGAATAAATGCAAAACAATTGAAGTTATTCCCTGTATATTATCAGATCACAGTGCAGTAAAGCTGGAGATCAACAGCATAAGAAACCGTAGGAACTTCACACACACATGAAAATTAAATAACACTCTCCTGAACAATCAATGGATCACAGAGGAAATTAAAGAAGAAAACAGACAGTTTTTACAAATAAATGAAAATGCCAATACAACAAACAGGAATCTATGGGACACAATGAAAGCAGTTCTACGTGGAAAATTCATAGCACTGCATGTCCAAATTAGGAAAACAGAGCAAGCTCAAATAAACAACCTAATGATGACTCTTAGACTCCTAGAAAAACAAGAACAAGAAAAACCCAAAGCTCGAACAAGAGAGGAAATTATAAAGATTAGAGCAGAAATCAATGCAATGGAAACTAAGAAAATGATACAAAAAATAAATGAATCGAAGAGTTGGTTTTTTGAAAGACTAAATAAAATTGAAAACCCTTTAGCAAGCCTTATCAAAAAAAGGAAAGAAAAGGCTCAGATCCATGAATCAGGAATGAAAAGGGCGAAGTCACAACAGATCCCACAGAAATCCAGAGGATCATTAATACATACTATGAGAACCTGTACTCTAATAAAATGGAAAACACAGAAGAAATGAACAGATTTCTAGATACTTATGAATTACCAAAGTTGAAAGAAGAAGATAAAAACATTTTAAACACCCCAATCACAATTAGTGAAATTGAAAATGTAATTAAAAACTTACCAACAAAGAAAAACCCAGGTCCTGATGGATTCACTGCTGAATTTTACAAGACATTTAGAGAAGATCTACTGCCATTACTCTTCAGACTTTTCAATGAAATTGAAAGAGAAGCAATACTTTCAAATTTATTCCTGGAAGCAAATATCACTTTGATTCCCAAACCTGGGAAAGATGTAACAAAAAAAGAGAACTACAGGCCAACCTCATTAATGAATATAGATGCAAAAATCCTCAGTAAAATACTAGCAAACAGAATACAGAGGATCATCAAGAAGATCATACATCCTGACCAAGTCGGATTTATTCCAGGAATGCAAGGATGGTTCAACATACGTAAATCAATAAATATAATACACTATATTAACAAAGTCAAGGACAAGAACCACATGATCTTTCAATAGAATAAGAAAAAGCATTTGACAAAATTCAACACCCATTCATGATAAAAACTCTGCAAAAAATTGAAATAGATGGTTGATGTCATGGTTCAACACGTAAATCAATAAATATAATACACTATATTAACAAAGTCAAGGACAAGAACCACATGATCTTTCAATAGAATAAGAAAAAGCATTTGACAAAATTCAACACCCATTCATGATAAAAACTCTGCAAAAAATTGAAATAGATGGTTGATGTCCCAACTTAATAAAGGCTATCTATGAAAAACCAACAGCCAACATCATGTTAAATGGCCAAAAACTGAAAACCTTCACGTTAAAATCAGGAACAAGACAAGGATGCCCACTATCACCACTCCTCTTCAATATAATTCTGGAAACATTAGCCATAGCAATTAGACAAGAGAAAGAAATTAAAACAATAAAGATAGGAAAGGAAGAAGTTAAACTGTCATTATTTGCTGATGATATGATATTCTACATTGAAGACCCAAAAAACTCAACCAAAAGACTTCTCAACTTAATTGACATTTTTAGCAGAGTAGCTGGATACAAGATCAACAACCAAAAATCAATAGCCTTCTTGTACACAAACAACAGACTCACTGAGAAAGAAATTAGGGAAACAATTCCTTTCACAATAGCACCCCCCAAAAAAATGAAGTAATGGGAATCAATCTAACAAAAGAAGCAAAAGACCTCTACACTGAAAACTACAGCACTCTGAAAAAAGAGATTGAGGAGGATATAAGAAAATGGAAAAGTATCCCCTGCTCCTGGGTAGGAAGAATCAACATAGTGAAAATGGCCATACTACCAAAACTGCTATACAGATTCAATGCAATACCAATTGAAATCCCAACACAATACTTCACAGAACTAGAAAGAAGAATCCAAAAATTCATTTGGAACCATAAGAGACCTAGAATAGCAAAAGCCATCCTAGGCAACAGACACATGGCAGCGGGTATAACAATTCCCAACTTGAAACTATACTACAAAGCCACTGTGATAAAAACAGCATGGTACTGGCAAAGAAACAGACCTGAGGATCAGTGGAACAGATTGGAAGACACAAAAATAACTCCAGATGCATTCAGCTACCTCATCTTTGACAAAGGAGCTGACATTCCCCACTGGAGGAAAGATAGCCTCTTTAATAAATGGTATTGGAAAAACTGGATCTCAACCTGCAAAAGATTAAAACTAGACCTTTATCTGTCATCATGCACTAAATTAAAATCCAAGTGGATTAAAGATCTAAACATAAAATAAGAAACACTAAACTTACTGGAAGGTAAGTTAGGCAGAACTCTGGAAGACATTGGCATAGGAAAAGACTTTATGAACCAGTCCTCAGTAGCATGGGAACTAGCAGAAAGAATCAACAAGTGGGATCTCATCTTATTTGAAAGCTTCTGTACTTCAAAAGAAATCATCAGCAGAACTGAGACAACCTAGAATGCGGGAAAAAAATTTTTACACGTTGTTCCTCAGAAAAAGGACTATTATGAAGAATATATAAAGAACTCAAAACAATCAGCCCCCCCAAATATAAAGACCCAATTCAAAAGTGGGCATCTGAAATGAACAGACATTTCACAGACAAAGAAGTAAAAGCAGCAAGTAAATATATGAAAAAATGTTCCACATCACTGATCATTTGAGAAATGCAGATGAAAACAACACTGAGATTCCACCTCACCCCACAAAGAATGACTGCTATCAAGAAATCACACAAAAACAAATGTTGGCAGGGTTGTGGGGAGAAAGGAACCCTTCTCCATTTTTGGTGGGAGTGCAGACTGGTGCGACCACTATGGAAGTCAATATGGAGATACCTCAAAGAACTAGGATTAGAGGTTCCATTTGACCCAGCCATTCCTCTGTTGTGTATCTTTCCAAAAGAATTGAAAGAATCATATCACAGTGATATATGCACACCTATGTTTGTAGCAGCACAGTTTGTAATAGCTAAAACTTGGAAACAGCCCATCTGCCCATCAGTTGGAAACTGGATAAAGAAGATGTGGTTTTCCTATTAAAATGGAATACTACTCAGCCATAAAGAATGAGAAAGTAGATTCATTCATAGGTAAATGGGTACATTTTGAGGATATACTCCTAAGTGAAATAAATAAGTCACACATATGCAAATACCAAATAGTTTCTCTGGTGTGAAAAACTAAAGTAGTACTCAAGATCCTAACAGGGCAATTAGGAATGTGAAATAGGAAGAAAAGGATCAAAGGTGTAGGGATAGTGAGAAGCATAGGGAAAGGGGAATAAGGGAAAAGGAAAAAAACATGAGAAAATGTAAAAATGGAATTAAAGTGTTTGAAGGTGGGGAGGGAAAGAGGGTGTGAAGGGAGGGTGGGGACAAGGGGAAAAAATGAGAACCAAGACCTGGCATGTAAAGGTACAAGATCCCAGTAATGAATGTAACTGTACTGTCTACCTAGAATGTACCAATAAATTCAATTTAAAAGAAAATAAAATTATATACATATACATATATATATATACATATATATATATATACACACACACACACACACACACATACAGATAGTTTGGGGGGTCTAATTAAAAGGTGCTACACTTACTTGCCTTACAGTCACTTTATTAGAGGCAATTTATCTCATAAGCCTCTATTCATATACACTTTCTTGAAGGCCTGATCAAGAAATATGAGATTTCAAAGTGCTGAGGAAATACATTACATTAAAACAGGAGAAAACTGTTAGGCTAGTGAATGGAAAAGGGCATTTTATAAAAGATTCTGTATGTAAAATATATCATTATGCAGTTATACCTTGTTAGGAACACTTCATGTGCTGTGTTTTATGGTAGAAAAAGAATTAATTGACTCAGTACAAAAAGGAAATTGGACTTAATAAGCATGAAAAATATACCTCTACCACCAAGACACTTGATGACAAAAGCATGAGGAAAATAAGGAGATTACATTCAAATGTTTTTTTCTGGCAATAAAAAGAGTATATTTGAGGTAGTGTATGTAGAAGATGGTGGGGTTTTTTTAAAGAATGATTAAACATTAGGTAAAAAGAGAATTTTAACTGATGAAAGTTTCTTGGGCTTGATTCCTACCAGATTTTACCTGCTAGTAGGATTACAATGAATGTGAGTAAACCAAATACTTGTGAGTCTTTGTGGGTTTACTCATTTTATCAATACAGCCTCTGCCAAGGGTCTCAGGGTACACCCCTCACAAGAAGCAGGGCTTGTGGAAGACTCAAGAGGAGGCAGGAAGTTGGAAGCCAGGGAGGAGACCCTCTTGCTGTTTTTTATAACAAGTTACTCTTGTGAAAACTAAATCACTTCCAGATATCATCATTACTCCGTTCAGATGGCGAGGCTTCAAAATCACCTAGTTACCTCCTCCTAAGCCCCGCTTCATAAAGGTTCCACCACCTCCAGGCGTTTTATAACTAGAGGACCAAGGTTCCAGCTCATGAATTCTTGGGAGGGCAGACTGAATCCACATCCAAACCATAGAAACAGTGGATCACTTATTGCTGAAAAGTAAAATGCTATGTGTTTTAATAGCTAATTCTAATTTTGTCAAGTCTGATGACAGACTTAGGGCCTCTGAGCTGACTGAATGGCTCAGGATCGGCGCCAGCTTATTACACAGCTCTCATCTAGTGGTGGAAATGCTCTATAATTGTACTACCCAGTAAAGAAGCCACTAGCCACAATTGGCTATTGAACACTTGCCATACAGCTAGTGAGTCTGAGAAACATAATTCTCAATTTTATTTTATATCTATGAGAGTAAATATTTGCGAGTATTTAGTGAAGAACACAGCTATTGTACAGTATATTGGCACTAGCAAATAGGGTATTTTTGTTTTAATTTCCACTAGAGGGCACTACGTATTTCAACAGAAATGACAGCGATGTCTATTTCATCATTTTCCATCTGATAGTGGAAAAAAGAATCAACAGCCACATAATTCCAATTGCCTAGAGATGTGTATTCCTGGTAGCCATCCATCCAGTCTAACTTTTCCATTATGAATCTCTCTGTAGCTTCATTTCATATTCTAAAAGTAAAGCACTTAGCAAAATACCACGAAGGACACAGAACTGATACACCCCTGAGAATAGAAATTTGCAAGCTAACATTATGTAGAACACACAAAAAAAGAATGGAAAACAGTATTCTGCACAAATACATTTGCTTCATCATACACAAATTTAAAATTATGTTTTCAGTTAGATTTTTTCTGTTTTAATATACAAAGGTTGGGCCAGGGATTTAGCTCAGTGGTTCCACCACCTGCTTCACAAGCATAAGGTCCTATATATATATATACATATATATACATATATATATATATATACATACATATATATATATGTATATATATATATATACACACACACACACACAAACGCATACACACAAAGGTTATTGTGCATTTCCAAAGGAAGACTTAATATTTGGAGAAAACAGTTATAAGGACTTTTCTAGGATGAACAATTTATCAAAACCCTTCAGCCGGGCATGGTGGCGCATGTCTGTAATCCCAGCACTCGGGAGGCTGAGGCAGGAGGATTGCTGTGAGTTTGGGACCAGCCTGGGCTACATAGTGAGTTCCAGGGCAGTCTCAACTACATAGAGCACATTTTCATTGTTGCATTCCATAAATCTCTACATGGGATGATCCTCAAGTTAATTTTCCCTTAAAATATTTTTCTTATGTTTATTGATATATTCAATTCCATTGGCACATTTACTAAGCATCTAATATGGGCCAGACACCATCCTAGGTGGCAGGTATATTGTGACAAATGAAATATGCAACAAATTCTACTCTCTTAAATTCCAGAGGAAGCTGACAAATAAAAAATAAAATATAAGGGTTATCATATTGATTAGTATTGTGGAAAACTAATCCAGGGAGTACAGAGGCACCTTCCGTTGAATACAGTCAGTTAGGAAAGGTCTCTGCAGGAAGGCTTCACTTCAACAAAGACTGAAGAAGCTGAAGGAGGGAGTCTTGCATATATCTGAAGGAAAAGCCTTTTGGGCAAGGAGAATGGCATGTGCAAAGGCCCTGAAATAGGAGCACTTTGCTCTTGTGTGCTTGGGACATTTCAAAATGCTGAGCAGAGTAAATAAATGAGTGGATTCTGCAAGAAGAGGTCAAGGAATTCTCAAGGGCCAAAGCAGTCAGGATCTTCAAGATGTCCTAAGGACTTTGGCTTTGATTCTGAGGAATGTGGAAAGCTATCAGAAATGTTTACGTGGAGTAGCCACAGTTTTTATACGACCACTTCTGAGGCTGAGCTCACATAGACTATGGGGGGTCCAGTAGCGAGAACGGGGACAGAAAACAGAGTTAGAGAGCTGTGATAATTACTCGCCTAGGAGAGTGAGGGTATCAGACCAGGTGGTACCAGAGGATATTTAAAAAAAAGTGACCCTATGTTTATTGAAGAGTTTAAAGCCAGCAGGACTGCTGATCAATTGCCTATAATATCAAGGGTTGGACCAGGGCATCTTTTGGAAGGCTAAGCGTTGATTACACTAATAAGGGATCCAGACCACCCCTCCTTGGTCTTAGCCATGCCGAGGTGCCCCTCTCTTCAACAGGGCAACAGTAGCGTGGAAAGTGGCAGGCACGCAGAAGGGGCACCATGCTGTCCGGCTGCGCTCATGTTGGAGCTGAGTGTCAGTTTGATACCCAGGAAAGGCCACCGCTAGATAGCCAGAGAGGACACTGGAGCAAGTTGTCCCAGTTCACTGGGGAGAGTTGAAGGGGAGCAAAAGGAAGTGAAGGAGAGGGGTGCAACAATCACTGGCCCAGCCACACATCCCCTCCAGCTGGCATGGGAAACGTGAAAGAGTCCGGGGCTTCTTGTCTGCCTCAAATTCACCTCTTATTTTTTGGCTTTTTCCCAGTCCTGTCTTGCTTGCCTCATCTTCTTAGAGACTTGGCTTGAGAGCACTTATTAATAAATCACATGCAAAAGAATCCACCTCTCTGGCTCTGCTAAGAGACCCTTAGCTGGGCTGTGGTTCCCTTTTTACCTAGTTAGGTAGAGAGGAGCATGTTCCCTAAACCCACATTCTGGTAGTAAGCCTTGACTCTGGTACCCACCCCCATCCCCTGCCGTTCATATTCAGATAGAGCCTTGCAACTTCTTAACATTTTTCTAAATCCATCACTCTCCTTCAACACACAAAAGGATCACTGGAGTGCTCACTGAAAAGGTAGGTTCTTCTTTAATTTCCTCTGTGACCCATTGGTTGTTCAGGAGAGTGTTATTCGATTTCCTCGTGTTTGTGAAGTTCTTGTGGTTTCTTATGCTATTGATCTCCAGTTTCGTTGGACTGTGGTCTGATAATATACAGGGGATAACTTCAATTCCTTTGCATTTACTTAAACACTTTCTATGAGTTAGGCACCTGCAGATTATTCTGAAGCAGAACACACTTACGACAAACGCCACCTTTCCAAACCCATTGACGCTACTTAAATTGGAAGCGGTATCATTTCTTGCCTTGGTTGTATCAAAGTCTCTTAGTAAGCCTTGCATTTCACCCGCTTCTAATCCATTTCTAGTCTCTGCATACAGAGTCATGGGAGAAGTTCCCTCTGTGACCTAAAACACTCCATGGCTCCCCTCAGCAGTGGACAAAGCCTAAACTCTCAACAGTGGATGGCATTCAAGTTCCTCCACCATTGAACCCTGCTTTCCTCCTTTCGAAGACTTTGTACAGTCACCCTCTTTGTGGGGTGTGGGGGTTCCATTTCGTCATTTTCCCTCTACTTCTCTCTCTGTGTTCCATTAGCATCCTTCCAGGATGACCCCTTTGGGCTGAGTTGTGGGCATCTCCCCACTACCATTCCTCTCCCTCTGTACTCACTCTTAACATGAGCCTGCCACACCATGTCGTGGTTTTCCTGTCAGTAGAGCCCTCCCACAAGAATACCACTTGAAATCGGGAATCCTGTATTCAGGGAACTCTTTCCTTTCACAACAGGCTGTCAACACATCCCAGGTTGGATTTCCTCAGGTAAACAGAGCTGAAATTTTATCAGTAGTTACCTAAGCCTGCCCCAGGTAGATGGTGTCATTCCTCACCAGATGCATTGCTCCAGACTCTGGCACTGATTTTGACCTAGAGATCACTCCAGGGGAGGCATGGTGTCTTCATGAGTTGCACTGATCCCTAGGCATGGAGCTTTTCAAGTTTCCAGTCCCACCCAAAGACCCAAAGGCCCGAGTCCCAGAGCCTAGATACCAAACCAGTGATCTTTCCTGATGCAGCCCTCTTAGAAAGGAACTGGAAGAGTAGAAATTAAGCACACAGTCTTAAATGTTGGCAGAACTGGGTTTGAGGGCAAACCTACCTGGATTTGATCCTCAACTCCAACACTTTTTAGTTTGCCTCACCTAAAGCAAATTACTTGACTTCCTATGGTTGCAATATAAAGAGAAATATTTTTTAAAATAAAACTCACATGGATTTGGTCATAGTATTAATCATATAGTGATTGAAATTGGGTTGATACACAGCAAAAGACACATCAAACAGAGTGTAAATAAGAAATAGTAGGGAATTGTTGGCTTTCCTGCTCTGGTCCCTCACAGGTGAGTGTACCCAAGAAAGTCCCTCATCTCTCTAGGAATCTTTAATCTTTCTGTACCCAGACCCCCTACCTGGAGCTGCGGACACGAAGTGTTGCCTCCATAGATCGCCCTCCCTGCCCCCCATTGGAGCCGGAGCCAGCCTTGCACCACCCTTCTTAGGCAGGCCAATCGACTGGGTATAGCTCTGGACAAGTGAGAGGTACCAAAGCCAATGCTGAGAAAGTGCTTCATTTCATTTCATTGTCACAGCACCTGGTACGTTTGGTATAGCTTCCATTTCCTTATCTAAAATGAGTTTATGATATGTTTACATCGTTCAGTGCAGCGATTTCACTTACTCTTTAAGGTGATATCTAAAATGTTTCTCATAAGTTACAATAGTTGTAAAATATAAAATTCCAGCATAGGACAAATACTGACAGTTTAAGCTATTACATTGCTCTTTTACATACAGCCTTTGGAATATAAATACCACAGCAATTTGATAACGATATCACCCATTTAAAAAATAAAATCAAAGGCTCTTCTTTAACTGTCAACATTGCTCTTTCTGTCTTGCATTTCATCATAATGCATTACATTTTATGCCTAAGAATCTTTTATTCATTCTATTTTATTTTCTGAAAAAGGAGCATTCTTTATTCCACGATATCTACCATATTCTAAGTGTAAATTTTTCTTTGGGAATGAATTACCCTTAAAAATATCATCGATAATAGAAGTGATTAAGCCATCATAAAGTGGTTACATATATATATATTGGTAAGTAATTCTTATATATAAAAATCCAATTGTTACTGGAAGCCTGTCTTTTAACAAGATGGATAGAATATTTTTAATCAGTTCCAGTATTCATGAACAATACTTACTTATTAATAAAATGAAAAAATGTTCAGTAGCAATTCTATCACTATATTTGTAGCTGTTGTAATGAATATAAGAGCCAAGAACCATCATTCACATAAAAAATGACAATGGGAATGGATGAAGCTTTGTCCCAGCAATATCACAATTCTTTGAACTACTTCTGAAATAATGCCAGAAAGTACCTAGTGATTTAGCTTCAAAAATTATTCTTAATTTGTGAAGTGACATCTGAATAATGGAATCAGAAACCATTTGATTTGTCAGATTTTTAACCTCATCTTTAGGATTGACTCTCTCAATACCAGCACTGAAAATTCCAAATACATTGTTTTGGCATCCCAGGCCTCCCCAGACAAAGAGGAATACATCATACTAAATAAAAGAGATTCTTTGTTTCTGCAATGATTCTACTTGGAATAGAACATGATGAGCTCTTTTACAGTAAAATGATTCGGATGGGTGCTAATTTAAAACACTTTCACTAACCAGGTTAGATTTAAAAGTTCAGTGAACTTGAATACAAAGCAATTTAAAAAATCAAAAGCTAGGCATATACAGCGAAAGATAAAAACCAAAAAGGGAATCTTAATTTATGAAAATATATCAAGCACTTTAGTCTGCATATAATTGAGGGCTCAGAAAAAGAGAAGAACAAGAGAAAAAATACTTGAAGGACTAATAGGAGAAAGGTAAAAGACACACCCACACATGCACACATAATAAATTACTGAGAAGGAAAAACAGACGAATCCAAAACTATAGTTGAAAATTTCAACACTCTTAGTACTTGATACGGAAATGTAGAAATGAGCAAGAGTATAGAAGACATACATGACGCTATCAAGAAACTTGAACTATTAGACATTTTTACAAAACTCTACTTCTCAATAGCAATACATTCTTTTAAAATATACATGGGGCACTTATCAAGATAGAACAACTGTTAAGCATTAGCCAAATCTCAATAAAATTTAAAATATCCTAATTAGAAATCACTAATTTAAAGATCATGGAAATACTTAAATGTTGGAGATTAAATTTCATAAGAGCTCGGAGTTTAAAGAAAGCACCATATGGAAGATAAAATATTTTCAGTAGATCATGATTAAAATTCAGCACATAAAAATTATGCACTGTATGTAAAACATTTCTTAGAGAGGAAATGCTATCTTAAAATGTATCACTAGAGAAACTCAAGCCCAAAGTGACTTTATTGATAGCTTTTATGAAGCATTTTAAAAGATATTATAGCAATCCTACACAAGTTCTTTCAAAAGATTAAGCTTCTTTACTTCAGCTTTTTTTTTCTGAGAACATTATCCCAATACAAAATCAGATAAAATATTGTAAACAATAAAACTACAAATCAATTTCAACTGTCTACATAAACAGATTTTTCCTGAAGATGTGTTTTAGGACGTTGGCCTGTTATGTAATGTTGGCTTTGGTTCCAAGTGGGCATTATAACACAGTTTCCTATAGCTTCTTTGGAGTAATTAGTGACTTTGGGCACAATACATGCTTCAGGAGAATCAAAAAGACCTAATGTATCTGGGGGGACAACAAGGGTAGAGATATTCTAGCAGCTCAGGCAGGTGTGCTATGCATAGCAGTGAGTGGGGTGCTCACTGTGGGGCCGCTCTGATAATGGGAATGATAGCACTAGTTGGACAGTGGACATTATTTTAGGCACTGCTAAAGCAAGCTCTGTTCTGACAAGGGTCTCTGGCATTGGCAGTCCTAGCAGCAATGGAGGCCCAAAGCACTAGATTTCAGACCATGTAGTGATGCAGGACCACACCCTATGGGGGAGAGAGGCGGCAGCGGGAATTACAAAGCCTACTCTGTGGTGCTTGTACCCAGCCCCCACTGAAGCAAGCAGGAGTGGAGACTCGCAGGGAGGGGGGTGGCCCCTTCATCCAAATAGACAAAAATAAATCTTTAACAATATAATAGTAACAAATTGCATCCAGTAATATGTATAAAAGATAAAGTATATTGACCTAATGGAATTGATCCCAGAATGCAGATTTGTTCTTAATATTTATAAATCAATCAATGTAATTTAACAAAATGATACTGTCAAAGTAAAGGAAAATAGAACATTTTAATAGAGTCAGAAAATGCATTTACCAGATAAAATTTGTGATAAAAATTCCTATTTTTATAGAAGAATTTTATCAAAAATATCTATAAATATCCTGAAGTTAACATTACAGTTCTGAAAAAATGAATATATTTTCTCAAGGACTATGAACAAAGCAAGAATGTCCATACCTATCACTTAGTAATCTTTTACTGAATATTGTAGTCAATGCAACAGGTAAGAAAAATAAAAGTTACACATACTGGAATGAAAGGAGTTCAATTGCTTTACTCACAGATGACAGGACAAAGGCAGGTGAAAATTTTGAAAATCTACAATATCCCGCGATAGCTAATAAACGTATTTAAAAGAGTGATAAGATACAAAGTTAATAGATAAGTCTTTTATATGTTTAAATAATGAACTGGGAAGAGTTAACAATAGCATCAGCAAATGTAAAAGAAGGACAAACTGTCAGCAAACACCATAAGTACTTCTGAAGGACTAAGGAAATTTGAATAAATGGAAAGCTATACCAAGTTCATAGATAAGAATAATTAATAGCATTAAGATTTTAATTCTTCCTAAATTGACCTACAAATTCAGTGAGACATCAAGCTACCAGAAGATTTTTTTTTTAAACTGAAAAAATTCATCTACAATTTAAATGGAAGTGTAAGGCATCTAGAAGACACAAAACCATTTGCAAGAAGAATAAGTTGGGAAGTCTAACATCACCTGTTTTTGAGGATTTATACAAATCTAGAGTAATTAAAACAGTGTGGTGATGGAGTAGGGATAAACATACAGATCAATGCAACAGAATAAATGATCGAGAATCTTGGCCTCATACCATATTGAATATTAACTTGAAATGCCTTATTGACTTATATACAAAAGCTAAAACTATAAAATTAATTGAAGAAAGCTCAGGAGAAAAATTTTTGCATAGTTGAAGATGGTAAAGATTGCTTTAGATAGGATAGAATTTTTAAAGCATGAAACATCGGCCTTCATAAGACTAAAGACTACATTCTTTTTTTTTTTTAAGCCTACATTCTAAAAAGTATACTAAAGATGGGAGAAAATATTCATAATACTGACAAAGGGCTGATATCCTCATATATATTATATGAATGTATATATTACATGTGTGTGTGTGTGTTACAATTTATAACACAGGACATAGTGGTCCCACCTTCTGTGGCAAGAAGCAAGGCTGGTCACATATTTGACATGTTTGATATTCTGAGGGGGCTGGGTCTGAAAGTGCTGACATTAAGTCCAGAGGACTGCCTAGCCTCCCTCACTGCTCCTGTCCAGAACAGGGTGTAATGGTCTGTTTGCTTTTTCCTTCTGTCAACATGATCAGGGATATGCCTCAGATTGGACAGTGGCCACATCCCGGGTGTACAGATAGAGGAACTTAGGGTGGAAGGCAGCACTTTATGAGCCTAAAGGATGTAAATCTAGAGATAGGAGTACTTGAGTGCATAGAAGGATATATACACTAAGACTGGCTGGAGTGAGTATAGCCCTAAGATTGACACCACATCACCGACTGACCATGCCCAGTGGAAAAGGTGGGGCAGGAATCACCATTAGCACAGCGAAAAATGGAAACAGGTCATCTGGATTTCATGTTTCCTGTATGAAAATTTTTTAATTAAATATTAATTTGTTTGGTTGATATAAGACTGCTGGTTTTGTCAGTTTGGTAATTTGTGTCACTCAAGGAGTTTGTACATTTAATCCACATTTTGATTTATTGACCCAAATTTGGTAACAATGTCTCTTTATATTTCTTTAATATCTGAATATCATAGTGGTGGCTCTCACTGGCATTCTCAATATTGCTTATTTGTGATTTCTTGTTTTGTTAATTAGATTCGACAGAGGTTTATCAATTTTATATATCTTTTAAAAGAGCCTGCTGTGATTCATTGACTTCCTCTATTATTTTTTATTTTCCACTACACTGATATCTACCCTTACCTTTATTATTTCCTTCCTTCTGTTCATTTTGTGCTTAATTTGCTGTTCTTTTACCTTCTTTTCTTTTGCTTCTTAAGACAGAATTTTGATCACTGATTTTAGAACTCCATTCTAATATAAACATTTAAACATAGAAATTTCTCACAAAACAAAGCTGTCACAAAATTATCATATGCTTTTATTTTTACTCAATTTAAAATATTTTCTCATTTTGGGGTGGTTCTGTCTTTGATCCATTCAGATAGCTTCTGCCATCTGGCATTTTCCAAAAAAATCTTTGTATTATAAATTTCTAATTTAATTCCATTGTGGTTAGAAAATGCATTCTAATTACTTAAACCTACAGAGACACTAAAAAGTATCACTTATCATTTCTTTTAAATTTATTGGGAATTGTTTTATGGACTAACATAAAGTCTCTCTTATGTAATGTTATATGTACATATGTAAAGAACAAGTATTCTACTGTTGGTGAAGTTTCTACAGATGCTAATGTCCACAGATATAGGTCCAGTTGGCTTTTAGTGTCATTCAAGTCTTCTGTAATCCTATTATGTTCTGTCCCCCTCTTCCATCTATAACTGATTGAATATTGTTGAACTCTCTAGCCATAATTATAGATCTGTGTATTTCTCTTCCAGTATTGTCAGGAGTTGATTTATGTGCTTCAATCTCTATTACTGAAAATAGAGAGGTAAGGTGGTTATCTTTCCTTTGATTCTCTTATCATTACAGAAATGCTTTTTTTTTCATTCCTGGTAATATTCTTTGTTTTAAAATCTTTATCTGACATTAATAAAGCTGTTCCATCTTTAGAATAATTACTATTTTCATGACATTTTTTCCATTTTCTTACTTTAAGCTAGCTGTAATTTTTCATGCAATCTCTATCTTTTAATTGGAGTTCTTAGGTAACATATTTTGTTATTAATATTACTAATTTTAATTTATGACCTTGCTATTTATACTACTTGAATTTTATTCTATTTTCTCTCTTCTTTTCCTGTTTTCTTTTGGATTATTTATTATATTTCACCCATTTTTATCTCCACTACTTACTGGATTTTGTTAGTTTCTCTAGATGTTACAATAAACATTGTTAATTTATTTATATCTTTAAATAACCTAAAACTTTATAGCAATATACTTTGATTTACCCCCTCCTGACCTTCATGTTCTTAATGTCACAGGTTTTATTGTACATTGTAAATTCCATACTACATTGGCATTAGTTTGGCTTTAAATAGTTAATTATTGTTTTAAGAGTTTAAAAAACTATTAAGCATGCATCCCATAGAGCCATGTTCCTCAAACTGTGTGAGGAAGCACCCAGGACACTAGCAAAACCATAAAGGCACCATGGGGTATATAAAATTTTCTAAGAAAACGTAATTCTTGATATCTCTTGGATATTGCATGATTAGTTTAAAGTAACTGATTGTCTCAATATTAGATCATGTTTGTTTTCATTTTTTTGTTTTTTGTTTTTCCTGATGTCATACTTAGGAGCTAGCAATTTCTGTAACGTAAAGCAAGGAAAACACAAAAATCAAAGTGGACAAAAGGAAATGCAGGTAGTAATGTCCAAGCTGATTCCAAGGTCTTAAAATCTTTGCAATATCTAACAAACACACATGCACCATTTACTGGTCATTGTGATTGTTTAAGAACTAAATTTGAATATATTCCATTCTGATTTACATTTTTGTTATTTCAAGTGGCTACAAAGTTCTTAACCAGAAATACTTTAAGTTGTGTGGACATAACTACTTATTAAATGGAAGTATTGAGTATCTCCTTAAGCCTATGGATGCTGTGAAAAATTTACAGAGCTGCTAAGGATGCTATAAATGGAGAAACTTTGGGAATCTGTACCATCATTATGATTGTCTAGCCATTAAAACCACTGAATTGGATGGTTTTGCCGCTGACTTGAAAGAATATCTGTTTGCTTTCTATTACATTCTTATGAAAAAATACAAAAGCCAAGTAAGTATACATAAAATGAGCCCATTTTTTTTCAAAGCAAGATCCTCCAGTTGGGGAGGATTTATACGTGATGAGGTTCCTGTGATTATATGAGCTTCAGGAAACTTGCGAAAAAATGTGCATCAGGCCACTAATTTTGTTGGCTTGTGCGAAAGAGAAGAGGAAAAGCAGGTAAAATTTTTTAATTAAGAGAAAAAGAGTGAAAAATATGCAAATTTTTTAACACTCACACATAAAAATTAGTGTGATGTGTGCCAGGTACGTGTATGCAAGTGCGAAAGTGTCAAGACAACCACTCAAATGTGAATGGTGGTTGTTTTTTGACTTCCAAATAAGTTTGCCATCTCATACTCTTTTATGTTGTTTAGCTCTTTTTACAGTGTGCATCTAACATTTTTATAACCAGAAAAATTAAGATTATTTTCCTTATTTAAAGATTACCTTCCCTATTCTTAACTTTCCCCATGGTAGCCTGCCCTGTTTTCTCCAGCTTGTCCTTTTTATGTTTTTTCTCCTTTTACTCAGCCCAAGCTTGCTCTGCAGAACAAGTTTCTCCCTCACTCTTCACTTTCAGGTTTTCAAATTAAAAAAATAAAATAAAATAAAGATTATTTTCATTAAAACAGTATGAAGATTTAGGGATGTCACATCCTGACTCCTAACATGAAAGGGGGGTGACTTTTCCTGTCCCCTCACTCCATGGAATTACAGGGTCGGTACAGTAAAACCACAGGTGTCTTTTTCTAAAGAATCCTGGGGATCTGGGATGGCTTGCCACATCCTATCTAGATCTAGCAGAAATATCCAGGCTTCAAGAAAACGCATTGCCAGTGGTCCTTCTCACACTGTCTTCAATTAAATGACAACCCCATATCAACCGTCCCACTGTGGAATGATGGGCTCCATTACCCAGAGGCTCACCTCCAAACATTTCCCTTTCCAGTTACTTTTAGAAGCATGAGTATGAATCCTGGATGCAGGGGGAGAAATAAAGTTAAAAAGGAAATATATGCTAAAATTCGAACATGCTATGTAAAACTGGAAATCCTTTTTATTTGAATATTAAATAAAAGAGTAGCCTTGAGGCCTGATGACTTACAGACATTTGGGTTACATTTTTTTAAAAAACTACACATTATTTGAAAGACTAACCAGAAATTGTGATTGAACAAAAAGATAAAGATCCATGATCATATATAAATAACCCTATATAATCACATCTACAATGTTCAATGGCGCCAGAGGGCAAACTACTACTTGGGGAAAGGCATATATATCCTAACATAAAGATATTAGGAGAGAAAATACAATAAAATCTCCACCATTTTTTTTTTACTTATTTCTGTAAATGATAACACACCAGTGAGTAATCTGTATGAGAAATACCTCTTAATCTCTCCCATGTGGGCTTCTCATTACTTTTCTTTAATGGACAGGAAATTAAATACTGTATTTTCAGTCATATCAGGACAGGGGAGTCCCCTTTTTATAATACAGAGATATTGCCTGACTATATTTACTTTAAGGCTAAAGCTACCAGAAGCTCCTGGTGCATCAGATTTGGCTGGCAAAAGGACCAAGCAAAGTAGGAAAAAGGACTGTACAGGCACCAAATGACACCCATTACCAGCACTGATGAATTATTTATTAATAGGCTCTTAGAAACTGGAAGGCAGTCCAGCTCCAAGGATGCAGAGTTGTGTCATAGTGGCGAGCATACTCTTTTGATTGAGTGAATCAATTTCTTTGATTCAAAATGAGGATTGATGAATTGTCATTTCCTATGATATACTCAGTTTTGTTTAGGACATGTGTCACACGTCCACAGTTCTAAATTGTTACCTGCTAGCCATAGAGCAATTTATATATAAATTTAATAAAGTCAGTTCCTCAACTACAGGCTCGTGTTATGGCAGTAGACAGCACAGGTGATGTAATAATTACATCACCACAGAAAATTCAAAGCTTTGGACAGCAAGTTCTAGATGTCCCATGTTTTTGCAAATATATGAAGGGTTAAGATGTTTTGTAAATATAAGGCAGGGTCTGTTAGGGGAAATGATCTGAGGAGTTGGGGTTTCCTGTGATTTGGACTTGTGGAAGATTATTCCAAGATAGAGGCAAGCCCATTAATACATGTTGAACTATATTTCAAATCCCCTGCAGGACGGATCATTTTCTTAGTCATTCCTCTATTCCTGAGAAGCTAAGAAATTACAATTATTAAGGCTGAAACATCTTAAAGGTGTGAATGTCCTAAAATTACAAACTCTCTCTTCCACATTCCACATGCCTCTCATACATGGCACATTTATTTCAGACGTCAGGAGTGTGACATGCTGTAGCATATAGGGTAAAGAAAGGGCTTGACTATCAGGAGTTTCTCTAATCCCGGGATCTATCTTCCTTCTTTCTTCCACCTCCAGGAAAATCACTTCCCTGTCCTCTAGCTAAAGATGAAACTTTCACAGAGTTTATGCCGACTGACCACATGCCCTACAACATGAGACTTTATCATCCATACTGATATTTTCCTGGGAGAGAAACTAGTCAGGAATGTTCATAGCTCCACTGCGACACTAGACAGAACCCAAGAGCATCCACTAGACAGAACCCAAGAGCATCCAACTAACTGTTATCTTCCAGTTCAATCCCTTTGTCTTCAACCTTTTTGCCTCCAGGAGATGTTAACTTTTCCTACATAGTTAGGCCATCATTTCAGTGAGCTTCAGACATTCTCAGGGACAAATTCCTATGCACGTAGCCAGGTCTGTGAACATCCATCGTTCCCACTTGGCTCATTGTTTAGTCCACTTTGTACAAATGGGTTGATGGTTAACCACAGAGGCTTATATAATAGAGGTCTAAATGCTAGTGCCCAGTGAGAATCTCTGCTCGGCCCGTCAAGCTGCCTGGGATTCCTACATAAGACCTCTGGACAGGACTTCGTTACAGTGCCGAATCATACCCCAGGATGAGACCGTTTGGAAGTTCCCATGGAGTTCAGATGCAAGATTAGCTGAAGAAGGAAGCACCAGGAGAAAAGAGAGGACCCTGAGGCTAATCTCGAAGTCATTCCTGCCTGAATTTCGTGTCAGTACATGTTATTGTTCAGAAGAGGATCTACAGTCAGATCTTTTTTTTAATTTCAAAAAGGATTGATTTCCATCTGGTAAATAACCTCTGGCTCACTTAAATTAAGGAACATTCCTTCTTTGGTATTCTTCCCCTGGCCACATGAGCAGAGGAGAAAACCTACCCCCACCCCCCACTAGCCCCTGTCTGACTGGCAGCACTGAGAAGGGTCCCCCTACAGCCCCCTACCACCTCCCTGGGGACAGTGGGCAGAGGAGTTCTCGGGTGCAACTAAGTCTCCCAAACCCAGAGCCTTCCTTGTAACCATTTATCATGCACTGTTAGAGCTCAGCAAACAGAAAGAGCTCCCTGAGTTCCCAGTCTGCATTTGCTCTTTGAGTGACAGAAAATAATCAATAATGTTTGCCTGCAGTTTTTCTTGTGACGAAGATGTTTGGGAGAGTAAAAAGCACAGGATTTCATTGTCTCATGGCAGGGCTCCTATCGCATTTGCAAGAGGAATGAGCACCTAGAGAAATATGAACCACTATACAGGGCTCGGCCATTTCTCCGCACAGAAAGGAAATGGTTTTAGAGAATAGCACCAGAAGAAGGCCTTTCTCTGGGCCTTTAGGAGGAGCTCCTCCCTGTGAAGCAGCCTCCTGCCCAATCTCGGAGAGCTGCGGCCTTAGCCCGGGCCCTAGGTGCTTACCCCAAGTGCTCCCTTGGCACGGAGTGATGTAGCCTGCACAAATGTGCATCCCATGCACATTCCATTAGATGCGCTTGTGGGATCCAGCAGAATGGAAGAAATCAAGGACCTGAGAAGGGACATCCTAGTTGATTACCTCAATTATAAAATGAAATAATTGTGATAATATGTAGCATATCTGAGCACTAAGAAATAAAAGATTAAGTAGGGGTTCCGCTTTCTGTTGGGTATTCCTAACCCTTAGGCACCTGAAGGCCAAGGTGATATTGGTAAAGGATCATTATGTGTGAAGGTCTGAAAAGCCTTGCCACCGTGAAGAGAAAGAAGAGTTTCAATCATTGGTAGTTGTAGTTCTGTTACTTTAGATTCAGTCCTTTAGTGTAATCCTGATTTATGGATGACTAGGAACTTTCATCCCTTCAGGGTCTGCTCATCCTCAATCCAAACAATCTATGCTCTGTGGTGTGTGTGTGTGTGTGTGTGTCTGTGTGTGTGTGTGTGTGTGTGACTTGTATGCACTGGAGATGGAACTCAAGGCCTTGCACATGCTAAGCAAGCATTGTACGCTAAGCTGCAACCAGGCTGGGGTTATTCAAAGCACTCGGCCACTGTGCTAGGAACTGACCTGGCACTCAGATCCTCTCAAGCCCCTCTTGGTTTCCTGGAGAACAGGATTGTTCCTCTACTGTTTGGGGATAGTTTTTTCCCCAGTACTGGAGATTAAACCCAGGGCCTTTGCACTGAGCTACATCCACAGCCTTTTCTTTATTTTTATTTTGAGACAGAGCCTTGCCAAGTCACTAAGTTGCCCTGTCTGGGCTCAAATTTTCAATCCTCCTGCCTCAGCCTCTCACAGTGCTTGGGATTAGCACTGTACACCACCATGCTGGGGTTTTCTTCTCCACTCTTTCAAGACTAGGATCTAAATGTCAATTTCTTCCCACTAGCTGCCCTATGTGAGACTCAGCACCCAGGAGTGAGAGTCAGTCTTCCTCCTCTTCCTCTGTTTGGCGCTGGTTAGCCCAGTCCGGGAGTTAGGGCTCTGTGGCAGCACCCTGGTCCCCAGCATGCTGTGGGGTTTGGGAGGTAGCTGTGGTGGCAGCAGTGAAAGCCACTTGGTCACTGATAACAGCAAAGGGGCTCTTTTGGCATCCACAGTTCAAGTGAATGGTGGTGCAACCGATATACACAAGCACACTTAATGCCCACTGGGATAGAGCAACTGAAAGGAGTGGAATTCCTCATCAGCACAGAAGCTCTAAAACTGGGGGAGGGGACAAGAATCAAAAGTAAACTGAGCCATTTCACATCTGACTGAAAGGTGCTTCTCTGAAGGGCTTGCCTGTGCTCCCTGCAAAAATAAGACAGCAAAATCATCTGTGTCTCCCAACCAAGTGCAACTAACTCCACCTGCCATCATATAATGGCTTCATGTGGCTTTTGTTCTGCTATATATATTTCCTTTCACCCTCTCTTTTTTGTTTTGTTTTGTTTTGCTTTTGCTTTTGCTTTTTGAGACAAAGTCTCACTATGTAGTTCAGACTGACCTGGAACTCACTATGTAGCCCAGGCTGATCTCGAACTCACACCGATCCTCCTGCCTCGGCCTCCCAAGTGCTGGGATTACAGGCGTGCACCACCTCACCTGGCTCCTCTCTTAATAAAAATGAAAGTAGAAGATTGTACAGAGTTTCAGAGCTGTAGTAGTTACATGTCACTGTTTTCTAAACATATAAAGGCCAAGTCACTAGAATGATTTTCCTAATATGATCTCTACGATCTAACTTTATGCCACAACTAGTAGGACTGCAGAGAAAGAAAAATAAGAGCCACAGGGTAATGTAGACATTCGCGCCCAACATACATGACAGGAGTTAGAATAAAATTTCTCAACTCCTGCATTATCCTGCCTCATGATCTGCAGGAATCTACCTTCTCCATCTTCCTACAGAGACAGGAGAAAGAAGGCGAGGGAGGGCTTTTGATGTCAAAGAGCAACTTTGCATTGTAGAAATCAATATAGGATCTGAACACCTGAAAGCTGATCGATCTCATTTCAGCTCCGAGGACCAATTATATATTTGTCTGGAGTTGAAAACATGACTTCTACTTGTGTCCTCGAATCCTGATTAACCAAGGGCCCACTCTTCATAAGATTGCAGCTTGGGTCACCGACCCCTCCTGCCTGCCAGACTTTCTCTCCACCATTACTGCGTCTCCTAGGAAAGTACAAAGACCCACATCCAGTGTCGCTGGCATGGTGACCTCCCTTACATCAGACAAAGCTGGGAACCAAAGAAGTGGCATCTGAGTAACTGACATAGGTGTCACATCAATTCATTATTGACATCTTAACTGTTATTAAGTTCTCACTCAGTGTCTGCAGGCTCTGGACTCACACAAAGCTCTAAATTGTTTACTTGTCCTGTTTCCCGGAACACAAATTAGTTGAAGCTGTTGTTTTTAAAAGATCATGAAGCTTCTTTATTTATTAATTTTACTGGTACAATTTAAAAATATGCAGTGATCACATTCGTCGTGGGGAATTTGTATCTGTTCATGGTATATCTTGACTCCTCTTTTTTTCCCATCCTCTCCCCTCCCCCAACCTTTCTTCCCCTCATTATTTACAAAAGCTTTTTTCCATTTTTTCCTTCTTTTCTCATTTGTTTTTCTTTTCCTTTCCTTCTTTCCCCCCTCCTTTCTCTCTATTCCCCCTTTCCTTTTGAATAATGACTTCCTATTTCACATTATCTATTATACATTTGGTCCTTATTTACATTCTCAGTTTCTCACACCAGAGAGACAGTGCTGTATTTGTACGTGTGTGCCTGATTTAGTTCACTTAAGAGTATAGACTCAAGGTGCACCCATTTAGCTATAAATGTCTCAAGTTTATCCTTCTTTACAGCTGAGTTGTACTCCATTATATTCTTTAAAACCACAGCTTTTATCCATTCCTTGATTTGTGGGCATTTGGGCTGGTTCCAAGATTTAGCTATTACAAACTGTGCCGCTATAAATATGGGTGCACATATGTCATGGTGTGACAATTTTCATTCTTTCAAAAAGGTTCCCAGAAGGGGAAAAATTCTGGTCTGACGGGGACCTCTAATTCTAGTTTTTTGAGGAGTCTCCACAAAGATTTCCACAGTGGTTGCACCAGTCTACATTCCCACCAAAAGTGAAGAAGGGCTCCTTTCTCCCCACAGCCTCACTCGTATTTGTTGTTGGTTGCTTTCTTGATAATAGCCATTCTTTCCGGAGTGAGATGAAATCTCAGTGCAGTTTTAATTTTTATCTCTCAAATGACCAGTGATGTTGAAATGTTTTTCAAATATTTGTTTGCCATTTGCACTTCTTCATCTGATGCTCATTTGGGGATTGGGTCTTTAAATTTGAGGGGCCTGATTTTTTTTTTCAATTCTTTGTGTGTCCTAGATATTTGTTGACTACGATTTTTTTCTCACTCTGTGTGTTGTCTCTTCACTCTGTTGGTGATTTCTTTTGCTGCGCAAAATCTTTTTAATAAAATGAGATCCCAATTGTTGATTCTTTGCACAATTTCCTGAGTAGTTTGGGTTTTGTTTATGAAGTCCTTGCCTAGCCCTATGTTCTGAAGAACATCATGAAGTCTTTGACCATTACTCAAAAGCACTGTTTCTATTTGTTCTCCCTCTACACACCAATTCTGAGAAGGCTTTTATCTGCTCCCTTGAGTAGATTAGTTGAGCAGTAACACAGAAAGTTTCCTTTTCATAGCTCTTGACCAGTATTTACATGTTCTTGTATGGTGCCTGTAGTCTTTATTCCCATACCATTCTACCAAGCTTAGTTCTTGTTTTTGCTGTTGTTATGTTGTGAGTTTCCATGCCTACCAAATAAAAAAGGAAGTATATTTGCCATTGCTGAACATAATCACAGTGACACTAGCAGGAAGTGATAGTTGATATAACCCAATGAAAAGGATAGAAATAGAATAATTATAAATGTATACAGATATTAGACCTCAAAAGGAAAAACGGGTTGGCATCACCTAGCTTGGAGCTAATGGCCTGACACATTTTATAGGTCATGAAAGTAGCGCTACCATAATGCCCAGCACATTTTAGTAATAGTCTTATAATATTGACAATGAATCACAAGGAAAGGATTAAAATGGTATTTAGTTTATTCTTTTTAAGAAGGTAGAGGGGAACACAGTGCATTTTTTTCTAATTATCCATATTTTGTAAATTGGCAGAATTTAGCCCCTGAAGATGCACTTTTTTGAGTCAATGACAGTCACAGCCACTACTCTGGAATGCCTGCTCCACATCAGGCAGTGTGCCAGGTGTTTAGTATACATTGTCATTAATCCTGCTGGGCTCTGAGGCTGCAACATGGCCAAGCAGGTATCCGAGAGGTTGGGAAAGGCAGATTCATTCTGCTGTGGCATTGGCAGTTAGTTTTATTTTTAGATTTAAATAACTTATGGATTGTCTTCTTCAGAGGTGGGGGAGTGTGTAATGAGTTTATTTAATTTACTGTATTAAGCTGATGTAATTTGGCACTTGAAGTGATAAGCCTTTGTTGTAATAATAATAGCCATCACTTTTAAGTATCAGCTCCTTGGCAAGAAAGGTGTTGGGTGTTTTAGCATAAAATATCTTTAGTCATGCCAGGTAGTTATTATTATAACTCCATTTCCCACGTTGAAAATCTATAGCTCAGGAAGATTTTCATCTGCTCAAGGACAATGAGTAGGAGAGCCAAGACTCAAATCTAGTTGCTTAAGACCCCAATGCCATATCCTTCCCGACCCCATTCAGACTCCACTTATAAAGGAAACCCCTGATGTGCAACTTAGTGTTCCCTGGCAAAGCCTACAGAGAAATCATCTCTGTAATGAGCTTTCTGGTAGAGTGGGAAGGCTCCTATTTCTGTCTCTCATCTATGCAACAGTGTTGCTAGCCAGGCCCAGAAGAGCCATTCTACATCCAGTGAATCCCAGCCAAGGAAGGATTTTAATCGTGTTAGTGGAGCCCATTCTGAGTGATTCCTTGACGTCACCCACTGAGTGCATCCACCTCAGAGTGACCAGCCTGAAACCTTGTGCACCACACTCAGCTTTTTCCTGGCAGCAGAAGCCACCCTTAAAAATAGCTTCTGGGGCCAGGGATTTAGCTCAGTGGTTCTTCCGCCTGCTCACAAGCATAAGGACCCAAGTTCGATCCCCGGTACCAAAAAAAAAAAAGAATAAAAATAGCTTCTGGATCTAGAAAGGAACTTCCACTCTTGCCTACAGCAAGGAAGGTGTCTTTGGGGTTGGGGTTAGCAGCTCTTTGAGCTGTTCTCTTGCTCAATTCTGTTCTACATTCCCTCCTTCTGCCATAAGCACTCTTCTCATTCTTGGTCTATCCTAAAATCCACTGACTGTGTTCCTGGTTCAAAGGTCTAACGGCAGTTGGTGTGTCCCATTGTTAGGAAGTCACACATCCAATCTCCAAAACCCTTGGTGCCTGGATATGAATACTCCTCACAATCTCTCCTGAGAGAGGGAAACATTAGAATTCTTCCCCATTTTGGGTGATGGAAAGACATGGAGCTCACATGCATTCCACACATCTTACTTCCCTACAGCCTGCCCAACATTAGTACAGCCACTAAATCCTGGATGCAGATTTGAATTTTTTTTTCTTTCAGGCATGTTTCAATTATGTGCTCAAATACAATATCTAAACCATCCTGTTTAGTTATTGTCAAAGAAGTCAAGCAGAAATATCTAAGCCACAAGGATCAAGTCTTAACTTTGAGGCTTGACATCATACGAATCTGCCAGTGCATGGAGTTCTGTGGTGGCAAATGTTCTACTTAGTACCTGCACCAAACTTGACACCAGATGACTCATTATCTCCCCTTTGTCTGCAACATGTCTGAACAAAGATATCAAAGGGAGATAAACCAAATCGGAAGCTGGTAAATCAGGAGCACCTTATACATGAGATTGCATGATTTCTAGACATAGTCTACCAGAAGAGTGAATGCAGCTATCCATGCTGAACACATTCAGGAGGGCTCCCTTCCCAGACAAAGAGATAGAGACAACAGCACCTATTATAAAGAAGGGTTGTCTGGTCTCCTCACATCACCAAAACCAGGGTTGAGTGCTTCTCACATCATATTACTCTGACTTCCTCATTTGCTTCCCTCATCCAGTAGGCAGGAACCTTGTAATCACACTGGGAGTCCCCCATCAGAGACTCTGAATTTCCCCATGGTTTAGCCACATCCTGGCTCTGGCCCCACTTTCTCCAGGAGGTTGCTTAGACTGCCTTAGCTCACAGCCACCTTTCACTAAGCCTCCACCACTTATATTTCCTACCAATTAGCCCAGCACCTATTTATTATGTTAGGGAGAACAATGGCCTCTCCACAATGTCCACAGCTTCATTACTGAGAACATTCTAAAAGGGACTTAGCATGTGATTACAATGAAGAGCTTGTTGTGGAAAAAAAATCATCCTGGACTAGTAGAACCTCCAGAAAAAAACACAACCATTCAAACATTTCAGCCCACTGAGACCCCTGTTCGATGCCTGACTTCTATAGAAGCGTAAGATAATAAATTTGTATTTCACCACTAAATTTTTGATAATTTCTTATAGCAGAAATAGGAAACTAATACTTATCTACTAAATGTGTTATTCTTTATTTCATATGTATGGGACTTTTCTCCCTAAGATACTATGTATTTTTTTAATAAATTGGTCTTATTCATTTCCTCTTTGTCCTACATACAGTGAACTCTTAATCCTTTCCCCTCCATTAGCTTACTCCCTCTAGACAAAGCTAACTGTCTTGGAAAGCAGAGGGTCAGGGAGAACAAATGAGGCACCTATTCACCCCATTACTAGCAACACAACTAATTCATAGTGGCCATGAACTCAACTATTCCCTAGTCACAGGTCCCTTCCGTAAAAGAATGATAGCAAACATAGAAGGTAAAGCAACCTGGATTCATTCACATATATTCAGGTTATACCAGCAGCAGACCAACAGGCAGGATCAAGATGGTCTGGAACATGAAATCTCAAGATCGATCTATCTATCTATCTATCTATCTCTCTATATCCCTTTGATCTGCAGTGGAAAACCCTAGTCATGTGATCCTATTCTTTGTCCTCTATGCAAGCTGTACCCAAAGCCTCCCAAGATGATGTGGAGACCAAGCATGGCTCTTCCTGTCTGCTTCATTTGTGCACAGCTTTCTTGCCACTGTCAATAACATAAGCAGGACGCCAACATGGGAGATCCAGTGGGGCCCATCTTCACTGAACTCCAGTTCACTCGTATTTTTTCTTTAGCGACAAAGGTATAAATGATCCTACACGTCCCACTCACCGAGGTCCTCATATACCTGACTAAATCTACTTATTTGGCTCATCCTATCCTACTAACAACCCATACAGAATATTTTCAAACGTGCATAGTCAAATAATTTACTTTTATAATCCTGAGAAATGGAAGTATTTTGCATTTTTACTGTATCAATTGCTTAACCTAATATATCTCCCTACACATATCAATTGATTTATCTCCCGACCAAATTATCTCCCAAACTCACCATGTAATTTTTGAAACACTGGCTGGTCTACCAGAAGATTAATTCCACTATTCATGCCTCCTCACTTTGGAAGGCTCCATGAAGTGAATTTTTCAAAGCTGATTTTTCAGGCTCCATAAAAATGTGAGATTTGCAATCTCAGAGGACACACTAGGTAGCCCCATTGCAAAGCCTTGGTTGACAGTTTGCAGAAAAACAGGAACACTCAGACAAACACCAGGAGTCAGTTGCAGATCCATTTTTGTGAGGCAGAGAAAAACATGGTGCTCCCTGGCCAGCTGGCAGGTTGTCCTCCCTTCTGAGAAGACATTATTACATCTTTCGGTGACAAGGAGGCCAGGACCAGAGTATTTGTTTCCCTCTCCTATTTCTTCTGAAAATCGGGTATCTCTCATATTTGGAGAAGACAGTACCTTTTCCAGTTGCATCGCTTGCTAGAATGACCTCGCCAGCTGCCTATCACAGTACAACGGTATCTGATGGGCCAAGTGGGAGAGACCAAATAGTGGCATGGCCTAGTGTTAGAGAAAGTACCACAGAGATGGACTGAAGTTCACAGCATACTTCCAAAATGTCATAATTAGAAGGAATTTATCAGTACCCCAGTCCAGTGAATGCATCTGTCAAGTGTAAAAACAGGACTAAATGGTTTGCTCAAAGTCATGCTCCATGAATTACAAGTAGGAATTAAGACCCTATCTCCCGGCCCCCAGCACTCTTTCCATTGACACACCCCACTGCCTCTGCTGGCAAAACAAAGCATTCTAGAAGTCAACCACAGTTTCAGCATCACATCATGCTAAACCTATGAAGTTAAGTCATGTGGATTTCTTGTTACTTTGAAGTGTTCTAAATGTTTATTTTATGAATATTGTTATGAATCTAATTTTGGTTTTATCCTTTAGCAATTTACTTATCTTAAGTGGCAGTACCGACATTTATTTTCCTGCTACAAAACTGTCAATCTCTCAGATGTTGGTCCAGAATTGTAAATGATTTATGCCTGGTCATTGAACCTCTCACAACAAATCACATTAGCCCCAAAGCAAGCAGACATTGCCACATCTCCCTCTGCGTCAGTGCCCAGATCCAGGGGACCAGAACTCTTACCTGATATAGAAGACAGATAAGCTACATTTTGGCATTTCACGTCCTCAAAAGGAGACTAGAAAATACAATTAATTCAAGCCAAATTTTGTTAGTAATCTCCTTTCTCTACACAACAGACAACAGTGCCTATGTTGCTGAACTACTGATAATAGGAAAGATGATAGATACATAGTGCCTGTACACAGATGGAATTCAATTGACAATGGTTTTAATATGTGTAATATTCTTGCCTTGTTTTATATTAATATGATTTTATATAACTTTTCATGCACCATCAACATCTTTCAGATAATTTTATACCTAGTTGTTAATAAAATGCTGATGTCCTTTCCAATATTTGTGGAGCTTCACCTATTCTAAAGGCCTCTGCAAAGCCCCTGCCTGGGATCATTTCTAACTCGCTCTCTCTCACTGTTTTTTGTATTCTTTAAGGTTTATGTTTTTAAGGTGTTTTGTCCTTTAACATAGTTATGCGGCAGGGAGTGGAATGACATTGAAGATGTATTGTTTTAGTAAACTTCAGCTTGAAGCATACATTATTTTTATTATTATCTATAGTCACTGTGCTGTATGTTAGTGCTCTAGAACTTATTTATTATATTAGCCAAAGAACTTATTTATTTTTTAGCTATAAGGTTGCATCCTTTGACCAATATCTCCCTTTTTCTCCCACCCTCTGTTAGAGTTCTGCTTTTTTTCAGATTCCATGTATAAGGGGGAGGGGTCATATACTATTTGCCTGTCTGTGCCTGGCTTATTTCATGTAGCATAATACTGTCAATAGAGTACAGTAGGGCCTTTTGTTGTTGACAATACTGCATGCTCTCAACAATAACCATGGGAGAATTTCCTCCTTTGTTAAGGCTGAATGCCATATATATCTCACATTTCTTCCTCTCCTCATCCATCTATGGAAACTTAGATTGTTTTCTTATCTTGGCTATTGTGAATCTTGCCAGCCCTTTGAGCACCATTACTGTCACCCTCCACTGGGGACCTTATTAGACTCTAAACATGACTTAGAAAATGTATTCAGCAAATTTATTGTTTCTGTTTTTTTTTTCTTTTTATTGAGTTTATTGGTACAATCTAGGTATACAATACAATTACATTCATCATTGGGATTCTGTACCTTTACATAATAGGTCTTGATTCTCATTTTTTTCCCCTTGTCCCTGCCCTCCCCCTTGTTTCTGTTTTAATACTTAGGTCTTTGATCCACTTCGATTTTAGTTTAGTGCATGGTGAAAGAAAGGGGTCTAATTTTAATTTTTGGCAGGTTGAAATCCGGTTTTTAAATCCAGCACCATTTATTAAAGAGGCTCTCTTTCCTCCAGTGAGGTAGCTGAGTGTGTCCAAGATGAGGTAGCTGAGTGTGTCTGGAGCTGTTTCTGTATCTTCTAATCTATTCCACTGATCCTTGTCTGTTTCTTTGCCAATATCATGCTGTTTTTCTCACAGTGTATCTAACCAAAAGAATTAAAAGAATCATACCACAGGAATTATATGTTCACCCATGTTTATAGCAGCACAGTTCGTAATAGCTAAAACTTGGAAACAGCCCAACTGCCCATCAACTGGAGACTGGATAAAGAAGATGGGGGGGTTATAAAATGGAGTACTACTTAGCCATAAAGAGTGAGAAACTAGAGATATTTATAGCTAAATGGATGCACATTGAGGCCATACTCTTCAGTAAAATAAATAGGACACACGTGTAAATACCAAATAGTTTCTCTGGTGTGAAAAACTAAAACTGTAAAATGAATAATTGATAATGTGAAATAGGAAGAAAAGGTCTAAAGGAGTATGGAAAGTGGGAGGCATAGGGGAAAGGAAAGAAGGGAAAAGAAAAAATATGAGAAAAGAAAAAAATGGAAACAAATTCTTTGTAAATAGGGAAGGGTGGAGGGCATGAAGGGAGGGCAGAGGAAGAGGCAAAAATAAGAACCAAGATATGAGATACCTCAAAAAGCTGGGATTAGAGGTTCCATTTGACCCAGTCATCCCTCTGCTGGGTATCTTTCCAAAAGAATTTTAAAAATCATGTCACAGTGACATATGCACACCTATGTTTATAGCAGCACAGTTTGTAATAGCTAAAACTTGGAAACATACCATCTGCCCATCAGTTGGAAACTGGATAAAGAAGATGTGGTTTTTCTATAAAATGGAATACTACTCAGCCATAAAGAATAAGAAATTAGAGTTATTCATAGGAAAATGGATACATATTGAGGATATATACTCCTAAGTGAAATAAATAAGTCTCACATGTGTAAATACTGAATAGCTTCTCCCGTGTGAAAAACTATAATGGTACATAAGATCCTAACAATATAATTGACAATGTGAAATAGGAAGAAAAAGGCTAAAGGTGTAGGGGAAGTGGGAAGGGTAGGGGAAAGGTAATAAGGGAAAAGAAAAAAATGAGAAAAAAGATCCATCATGTAAAGGTACAAGATCCCAATGATGTAACTGTACTGTATATCTAACAGGTACCAATAAACTCAGTGGGGAAAGTAAAAATGAAAAAAAAATTGTCAAAAAGAAAAAGTATTCAGTAGGAATCACTTTCCTTCCCATGTTCTTCAGTAAAAGCTGATGATGGAAAACTTCGCTTTCTGCCCTTCTTCAAACAATAGAATCATCTGGCCATAGAGAGTCTCAGTTAACTCAACAGCTCCGGTTTTCTGCCAGGCTGAAGAGAATGGGTTGGGTGGCTGACGTTGTTACTGCCGCTGCTGCCCTTGGCATTGTGATTCTTATAGCTGGCACTTTTGGGATTTTGTTGTTGTTGAGACTATGTCATCCACAAGGCTTACCAAAGCAATACATTTGATTTGAGCTCTGAACTGTGAGAATGCTTTGTTCTTTCAGATTACTGTTGGTTCATCTCACAGCTGGCTTACTAAAGTAATAAGGTAAGCTTTTAGTACAAACTTTTAGTCCCATTGAAATTCACATAAAGATTTTTCAGGCAGATTTCATCTTTATTTTTATTATAGTCTAGTACTATAGTATAAATCAAAGAGCACCGGCACCTGATTTAAACGAAAGGGTATAAGCACTGCAGTTGGAAGTTATCAAAGTGTTGTAAAAATGTTTCTCTTCGAATTACATTATTTCCAAACAGATCCTGATTCCAGATTTTAAAGTTATGACATAAGAAAGTAAAGGTAAAGGCTAAATAGTCTAAGGATTATCTTAAAATCTGCGTTTTGCTTATTGACTCCGATAGATCCCGATAGATCGTGCTCTGTTGGCTCCTCTATGTCACAGAAGCTGCAGGGATCGGGTGACGAAATCCAAGCAGTCCTCTCTGCCTCTTGGATTCACTCAAAAATCAGGGCTGGGCTCAGAGGACGTTTTGCATTTCGCAACGGGAGACCCCAGACTTTAAAACAAACTCCAAGAGAAATAATTTCCCTCCTTTGCCTCAGTCCTGAGTGTCAGATAAAATGGTAGAAATCGGCTGAAGAGTTTGCGCTCCCAATCTCGGAGTCCAGCGGGAAACCAGGTTAACTCGACTCTGGTTTTCTGCAAGTTACCTTGAAAGACGACGAGTGACTTGGTCGGAATTAGTTCATCTCTATTCCTCTAACTTTGGCGGAGCGCCTATTAGTGTGCCTAGCGTGCTGCTAATTACCCAAGAAAATAACTTTTTTTTAACCTTTGGGCTTCCGCACAGCTCCGGGCACTTCCTACAACCTCAGAGTGGCCTGCGATGTAATCTCCTCCTTCCCTTTCTGGACAGACTGAACTTTAAGGTGTGAAATTGCTCGCGGCTACTCGCGCGCCCTCTGGGTGTGGAATCCAGTTAGCGCCCACGGCACCAGCCTCTGCTTTGTAGCTGCCTAAAATTTCGTATTGAGGAATTGGTGTCTGTTCTAAGGTCAGACACAGTGCAGCCAAGAACAGAGTCCCGCGCCAGCAAGGTGACATGGCCACGAAATCTGCTTCTAGAGTGGTCGTTTCCTGACCATTTTGCGGTCACCATTGCAAGGGTAAAAGCCGTGAGTTCTTAGGAAAATATACCTCTCGAGGTCACACATACTTACGAACGATTTCGGGAAAGTCTCACGTTAGAAATCTGTGGGCTGAAAGGGGAAGTCATTTCCGCAGAAGTATTTGACACCTGAGGGCAAATGGATTTCTACAGTTGCCCCAAGCGGCAGGAGCCCTTGTTCTGCGCGCCCCGTAGTGGCCGCAGCTCTGCCTTCGCCAACTCATCACGCAGTCTCGCAGGAAAACCCAGGCCAGGGCTCTGAGGTAAACGGCTGAAGGCCCAAAAACCCCGCCTGGGTCCTGGAAATCCGCAATCCTCATCCCGGTCCCGCGCCGCTAGTATTTCCAGGGGCTGTGGCGGTTGCGCGCCGGCACCCCCGGGTGAGCTCTTCCAGCCCAGCTTCCCGCCGGCGCGCTCTGCAGAGAGGGAATCTCAGACCTCGAGTTTGACTCCCTTGCGGTGGTGCTTCTCAGAAGTTAAGAAGGAAACTCACCCTGAGGGCGTTTTAGAAGCTTGGCTTCCGGCTGTCTCCCTTAACACGGAAGCCACCGACCTACCAGGGAGGACACAGGCGTCCTACGAAACGCCCGAGGACCCAGGGAAACCTCGAGCTCCGTGGCTCCGGCCACTCAAGCACCTTTGGGGGACAATTTTGGCTTTGCCTAGGGGAAACACGAAACCTGGGTCCTCGCAGACGGTCCTTGGTCCCCAGGTACTGCTGCGGCCGCCGCCGCTGCGCTCGCAGCGCTGTGGTGACTGGACCGGCTGCTGCGGACCGCGCTCTGCGCGCTCAGACCGGGGATCCCGGGAAGCAGAGAAGCTGCGCAGCTCCAGTCCTAGCTGCAGCGGGCAGCAAATGCACGGTCCGGACCGCGGTCCTTTGCTTGCTGAAAGCTGAACGCTCAGGCATAGCGGTCTCCAAAGCTGTGGGCTGTGAGCAGGGACACAAAGTGCGAAAACGGGTATAGTGCTTCGCCTGGTCTTGGGAGAGTGAGATTCAGAGACCTCTATCCCGGCGGGGTGTGGAGCGACTGCAGGGACACGCAGGCGGCTCGGGACGCGTCAGCGTGAATCTCTAAGGACGCCTGTGAGCCAGCGTCCGAGCGTCTGGGCTGCCAGGAGCGGACACGTTTGGAGGCAGTGAGGGTCTGTGTGTGGATGAGGCTGACTGGACCTGAGCGAGCTTCAGGACCAACGAGACCCCGCAGCACTGCCAAGGTGCCTGCTCTTAGTCCGGGACCTAAGTGCAGAATCAAATGCCACTGGGACATCTTGGCAAACAGCAGCAGGAAGCAGAGGGGCAGCTGTGCAAATGGCTCCCTCAGGCTGACTAATGAGAGGTGATTAATGGTGAAGGAAGGAGGGTAACTAGAGGTCCAGATGGAGGCTTTGGAAACTGCTTTCCCTTGCACCCTACTCCTCAGGCCCAGCTGAGCCTCAGACCCCTCCACACACATAAGGGGTCGGGATGGCACCCTGGGTCCGCCCAAAGTGGCAGTCCCTCGAACAGGGACTGGGGAAGTATCATAGAGGTCTTTCGGTGGAACAAGGAGTTCATCCCAGGAAACTTCCGGATCTCTGCCCAGTGGGTCCCTGCACAGGGGCACCTCTCAGAACATTCCTCAAGATGGAACCGGGGTCCTTGTTTCAAACATAAAGGCGTCGAGGCTCTACGACACTGCTGCCCTTCAGCACAGATCCCGGAATGGACCAACTGGAATCGAACTCACATCTAAGAAAATTCCTGTCTCCAGCTGCCTCTCCTGCTTCTCGGGAGCCTGGCCCCTCTGTGGGTGACACCAGCTGCTGGAGTCGGACACTCGGTGGCCGAGGAACCCAGCCGCGACGCTAACCCTCCAAACTCCACCTGGGCAAGAGTCTGGGGTCAGACGGGGGGGGGGGGGGGCTGCAGCCCTGGATCTGCCAGTCAGACCGCACAGCCGCCGGGGTAGGCGAAGGCTCAAAGCCAAGCGGGAGGAAGAGGTGAAATCGACCGTGACGTTTAACTGTCCTCAAATGCCTGCCTAATTTAAGGGTTTTTCTCGTTGAGCTCCCCATCCTCCCACTTCCCTTAGTGACCTCAATGCAAATACGAATGGGACCGTCGTGATGCACGCCAGGGGTTCTGGAAGCTTGGGCGTGACGCAATCCGGCCGAGGCACGGGCCCCCTCCGCCCATTGGCTGCCGGCGCTGGGGACCCCTCCCGACCCCGGCGGCGGCTGGAATAAGAGCAGCTGCTGGCCCTGAGAGGC
>NW_022900928.1:14881211-14894341 GCF_012274545.1 Fukomys damarensis
CTCTCCCTCTCCCCCGCTCCCCATTAGTCTATCCCGGGTGATTTCCCTCCTACTCTCGGTCCTTCTGTCCACTTCGGTCTCCATGTCTTCATCAGCGTCTCTGTTAGTCAGCAGTCCATCCCGGACTCCTTCCCCAGGTAGGGTCGGATAGTGTCAGTCCCGGGACTCCTTTGCGCTCCCCGACTGCCAGTTTCCGGACCCGGGTTTCCAGGCCTCGCTCTCTCGGATGGATGCAGGAGGAGGTTCCCGAAAGTGGTGCTTTCCGGCATCGCCTCTGGGGCCTCGCATTCTCCGTGAAATTGGCTCAGAGTCTGGGCCGGCGCGAATGGGGAGCAAATGAGCTCAACAACTGAACCGCAGGCACCCTAAATGGCAAGCCCCACTTAAGGCTCTGGGAGTAGAGAAGTCTCTTACCCACCCAACTTCAGCCTAAGCTTGGTTCTTGCAGGCTAAGGAGTTGCCAGAAGACGGAGCAACTGAGCACTAGAAATGGTCCTTCCGTTTTTGCAGATTACAACTATAGAAATATCGGCTCCCTACCTACCCTCTCCCTCCCCACCCCTGGGCGTTTTCGAGATCCCACACAGGAAAACAGCCTTGGGTTTACTTACAGGAGCAGTTACTGTGCCAGGGGGCTCGTAGAGTAACCTCAAGACTTGCCCAACAGGTTTGTGTAGCGTTTGGTGGAGAGGGGAAGACAGAATTACCATTTACCTCTCCCTCTAAAATAGCACCTCTCACTTGCAAACCATGCATGCTACGTGCCTACTGGACCTTCTGATGGTCCGCTCTGCTGATGAGGAATCAAAACTGAAGGGAGACACCTGAAGCCATGAAATCAATAAGTTAGAGGTGGACAGAAGCAGACAGGGATCAAGTCTGTGACCTCGCAGATCTTCGAGCTGGTGCCTGAGGTGGTTGATGTCCTTCTTCCCTTGCAGGGAGACGTCATGGGCTTCTGGAAGTTCTCCCCATTCCTGGCTGTCAGCGTCTTAGTTCTGTACCTCTCAGGCAGCCTGCATGCAGTGCCATTCAGGTGAGACAGCCAGAAGACAGGAGAGCCAGTCTTCTGCTGGGGGGCAGGGACATGTGTTCATGCATATAAATTTATTGTAAACTTTTTCTGATGTAATAGTGTGCAGTGCACAATTTTTAATACGCTGATTTATGATATTCTGTGTTACAAAATTCCATGGACCCTAATGACTCTAGCAAAATGCTTTTGTTGCTTTTCATCCAACTTTTGTTTAAGTAGATTACCTTGATGCCCAATCGGCCATAATTTGAGAAATGAATTGCATCCTAATCTGACTAGGTTACCAAAAAACATTGTTATCAAATCTGATATGTAAAGTGTTGATCTTTTTCTCACTTACATACAAATTACATTTATTAAATTAAACCCTCATTTAGATTTAACACCAATTGTAAGTTTTATCATTTAATTTATAGTAATGGCTGCATCTAACACTTAGATCACAAAATTCCTGAAAATTTAACTAGCAGGTTTCATGAGCCCGTGTGCACTGATTCCAGTCTAACAGGAGAGGCCGCACCAGTGCCCAGCTTCCAATAAGGACGCTGCCTCAAGCCTTGTCCTCTGGGAGTTGGGGCAGCCACATCCTCAGGGGAAGAAGCAGGAACCAGAAAGCCTGGCTGCTTCCCCTGGGGAGAAGGAGGCCGGGTCTCAGAGCCCACACTCAGTTTGCTTTCCCCTACCAGGCAGGACTTGGAGAACAGCCCGGACCTGGCCGGGCTCAGTGAGGAGGAAGCGCGCCTCCTGCTGGCAGCACTGATGCAGGACTACGTGCAGATGAAGGCCAGTGAGCTGGAGCAGGAGCAGGAGACAGAGGGCTCCAGGTAGGGCTCCCACCTGGCCATCCCAGGGGCTCCCCTCCCCTTCAAGTTCCCAAAAGCATAGGAAGGAGGATCTCAAGAGGTAGGAGAGACCACACAGGCCAGGAGTCCAGCAGGCTGCTCTGTACATCAAGACATGGGACCCAGCAGTTCTCAGGCTATACTGAAGATGACAGTCGCTGGAGAGACCATGGTTAGATCACATTTAACAGATCCGTTTCTGGAATTAGTTAGGGAAGGTGTGGAATACCTTACTGTGGGAACTGATCTTGTGACAGCAGGAAGACCTCCCGGCACTGGACGGGTGAAGACTGGTAAGGATAAAACCTGAAGCCTGGGGATGGACTGGTACATCTCAGGAGACTTTAGAAATATGGCTCTACCTGGTTCATCAGCATGCCATGTTCTCTCACAAGGAGCCTTGAGTTTTATATTTGTCAAGTGAAGTCGAGGGCTTGCAGGGGTTGGGGACAGGTAGGGCAGTGTCTGAGACAGGGAAATGTGCATGTTGTTGGAAGGCCAAGGTGAGCACCCTTCCCCTGTCCCAGCTCTCTATGTACCCTGGGCATGGGAAGGAGACCAGCCCTGGCCTGGACCCACACTGCTCAGGTAGAGGCATGGGTTGACCTGAATCTATCGTAAACATAAAGGACTGAGAGAGTAAGGGTGAGAGGTCACCCTTCCGTACCACCACCCTGGCCCATGCACCTCAGAGCCTTCCTGATGGAGAATGTGTGAGACGCCTTCCCGCCTGTGCCTCCTCCCTTACCCAAAGGGTTCCTGCCCAGTCTAACCTGCTGACTGCCCATGGGGGCAGATCCTGTGCATGGCACTGTCTGGCATGTCTTTTCCCTGCAGCCTGGACAGCCCCAGATCTAAGCGATGTGGTAATCTGAGTACCTGCATGCTGGGCACCTACACACAGGACCTCAACAAGTTTCACACATTCCCCCAAACTGCAATTGGGGTCGGAGCACCTGGCAAGAAAAGGGATACAGCCAGTGACTTGGAGTCAAACCACCGCACTCTTGTTGGCATGCCCCAGGATGCCAACTAAACTCCCTCTTCTCTCTAATTTATTTTCTTACTTTTCTCCCATAACTTTATGCATGTGGTTCGTCTCCTGCAGCCCTTCGGGCTGTTATTGGTGGCTTCCCTCTGGCAGAGAATCTCTGGAACCTCAGATGGGCAGAAAGGGGTGGGGGGAGAGGAGGACTCCAAGACCAGGAGAAAATTATCCAGGAAGATATGAGAGCAAGGGCAGCCCTTCTGAGGACCCTGAAGATTCCCCAGCAGAGTGTCTCAGTCCTGCTTCTGACTGCTGGTCATTTGGGGAATAAAATTATTTTTCCAAAAAGATCTTAGCTGTGATGGTTGTTGTTGTAGCCCACATCTCAGGCTTCCTGGTGTCTAGAACTTGTGCTTAGAAGTAGCCTTAGCCCCGGGGTAGGTGGACACAGGTGAGTGGTCCCTGTAGCCCAGCTCAAGCATGAAGAAAAGGGCTGCCAAGGAGCAGGTAAGCACATCTGGACCAGATGCTACAAACTCTGCTCATTTTCCAGGTAAGATAAGAAATTTTCATTTTCTTAAGAAGGGGTATTTTGTGCATATAACCAGGCTGTGGATTCTATAATCCTTGTGAATGGGCTTAGGTGTGGTGCTATAATCTACACTAGTCTAGTAAACCTTAGGTAATTTTTAGCCTATTTATATAGGAAAGATCAGAACAGCCTGGTGTTATACAGGAACAACCCTGTGTTTCCATGGCCGGCCGGCCCTACCAAGAGTCATCTTAGCATTTTCTGACGCCCTATGTCTATGGGAAAGTCTATGGGGTGCAGTCATGGAGTTTTCCTTCATGCCCTGTCATTCTTCTGCTCCGATAGATACGTTATGGAGACACTTGTGGTTAACTGGTATCTCTCTGAGCAGCAACTTTACTATGATGGTCTCCAGGGGCAGGCTCCTCCCCCAACCTCTCACAGACAGATTTTCTCTTTCTCATCCTGCAAACCAGCGTCACTGCCCAGAAGAGAGCCTGCAACACCGCTACCTGCGTGACCCACCGGCTGGCAGGCTTGCTGAGCAGATCAGGAGGTGTGGTGAAGGACAACTTCATAGCTACTGATGTGGGCTCCAAAGCCTTCGGCCGGCGCCGCAGGGACCTTCAGGCCTGAGCAGCTAAAGGGCCCCAGGAAGCAGGTGACTGTGTTGTGAGGTGGGAGGAGGGGTGGAGGAGGGACGACCACATGGTGCAGGGTTGTGTCTAGGCTTTGAGCCTCTGTGAGCCCATACAGTTGAAAAAAGTCCAGAGGGAACAGCACCCACATCAGTGACTAGGGAAAGGACTCTGAGACCAGTAGCTGAAACTAGATTTTGGGTTCCTCTTCTCTATTTTTCCATTCTTTTCTTGTGATACTGAGTTCATCAAGACAGGAAGCACAGATCCTTTGAGATTTGAATGGGAAGGACATTATCCTTTTGGAGTATATACTACAGTGTCATGTACTTCTGAATTAAGACAAGGGCCTTGGGCTTAAGAAATCTGTTTGCGCTCCACTAGCTATATAACCATGGGTCAGTCACTTAATGCTCCCTGAACCTCAGTTTCTCCTTTTGTGACATGAAGACTTTTATATACCTACCACCCAACATTTACATAGAGAGTAAATGAAATAGAGGCTGGGGATTTAGCTCAGTGGTTCCACTACCTACCTTGAAAGCACAAGGACCTGGGTTCAATCCCCAGTACAGGAAAAAAAAAGAAAGTGAGAATAAATGAAATAATAGATGTCAAGAACCTGGCAATAACTAAACTTCGGCTTGTTTTTTTGTTTTTCTTTCCTAGGTCACACCGAAATGAAATGTGACTTCTTTTAGTGTGTAATGAAGGCAATTTGTAGGGAAGACATTCATATGTGCATATTTCTTGACATTGAAACTATCTTTTTTGTTTGAAAAGAACTAAAGCTAAGTGCAGAATAAGCTCATTGCAGTTACCTGTTGCGCATTATTTTATATTTAATTCTGTCTCCAATAATCATGACAGCATGTCTCATATGTCTATTGGTAACGCGTCTGGTCCCCCTCAGCTATCCTGTTGATGTTGGCAACTCTGCCAAACGTCAGCGGGACATGAAATCACTGCTGCTTGAGTGTCTGGGGACACATGGAAATGCTGTGCCTTGATGGAGCGATCTATTTAAAGAAATGTCAGTGTTGTCATTTGTGAACCTCATCAAAATTAAAAATGTATTTTCGATACCCTTAAATGGAATCTGTGCTGCTATTTATGCTTTTTCCCAGGAGTACTTCAAGGGACTGTAAGCACTTTGTTGACCAGGCTGATGCACTTGAAGCAAAGGCAACATGGTTGGGATGAGTTCTCAGTGTCCTGTACCCTTACTTTCCGGAGAAACATCCCTCTTTGGAATTTCACTCCTACGCATGTCAAAAAGGAAAATTCACATTTATTTCTAGAGGGTGCCGTGGTCCTCAGCCCCAGAAATTATTGTGTATTTCTCCATGGCTCAGGTTTGCCCTTATCCATCCCTTCCTTTCTCCATATGAGACCCCTGCTTTTCACCCCTTGGACTGCAAAGCCCTTTGGAAATGATGCCTCACACTTTGAAATGAGATCACAGATGGCCAACCTATCAGGTCATCCAGGCCACCCAGTTCTACTTTGTATTCTATGAGGTACAGAGAGGTGCCTTGCTCAAGGTGCTACATTAAGTTTAACAAAGACATTTGGTCTTTTAACAAGTATGTATGGGGTGCCTGCTATATGCTGGCAGTATTCTAAGCACCAGGAATTGTGCAATGCACAGACTAAACTCCTGGCACTCCGGAAGCTCACATTCTAGTCGGAGGACATCCAGGTGGTTTGTGCTGTAGAATGATAAACTCTCCACTGGAAAGGAATCGGAGATGTCACAGGATCTGAGCTCTTATTCCACACAGGAATTTCCCAGTGTCAACATCCCTGGCTTCTGCTGGGGCCTCTGGGGCATGTTGCTGCTGAGTGTTACTCTAACGAGACTGCACAGCTAATTTCACTGGTACACAATCAATTGATTAGACAGTGCTTGTTTGTTTGTTTGTTAATTAGAAAAGTCAGCCTCTTCTACAGCTGACTCTAATTATTTTCTCAGGATCACATAGAATGATGTCCCTTTCTTCCCTCCATTCTACCCTCAACACAGCCTTCCGCCGAAAAGGTAGATCAGACAAAACACTCCAGTGACTCCCCATATCACTAATTAAACACCTGAGGGATTACAGTGGTTTACATGGTCCAAGTTAAGCCCCCCTTTTCTTCTATTACCTCCACCTCACTACCTGCCCAGCCTCTTCTCCCACTCTCCTAGATGATGACATTCTTACTATTGTTTAACCCTTATCTCCCAACACTCAACAACTGCAAGTCTGGCAATGGCTGGTGATGTCGCTGGGCAGAACACTCCTACCTGATGGTCCCCTTCTCCTTCTGATCTTTGCTAAAGTATCACCTACCCTGATCATTGTTCCTGAAATTGCTTCACACCTCCACCAACCAAAACACCTTAACCCTCTTCTATCCTCCTTACTGCTTATTACCTTGTACCACCAGAAATCGTGCTTATTTTTTTGTGCCTCAGCATAAATGTTAAGGTGCACACATAAAGAAAGTGGAGAAGGGGACGTTGTCAGAATCTCTGCGGTGGGTCCTGTGAACCACCACAGCACAAGACGAATTAAAGAATGAGGCAGAAACTAAGAGTGACTAAGCTGCATCTTGGGGCAGGATCAGTGCTGCTGATGGCAGCAAAGACAAAGACCCCAACTGCATCCGGTATTTACTGAATACAACCATGGGAAGGAATAGGGAGCAGGGTGTGCTTTGAAGGCACCTAGTGAAATACTGCTGAACTCATGGCATGATGGCACCAGGCAGGGCTGTTATGAGTAAGCACTGCTTCTCTTGCTTGAATAGAACAAACAGGTACTGAGAATGGGTGCAATTAGCAAGCAACCCATTGGGCCAGTGAGAAGCCATAATTTAGGGAGAGGATTCTAATTGGGTCCACACTGACCTCAGCTGCACGAAACTCAGAGCCTGCCACTTCACAGACCAGGGCCTAGGTTTCTGTGGCAGCCATTGTGGGAGGGGCTCTGCTCGTCCAGTGTGCCATCTGACATGCCCATTTGAGTCATGAAGAACTTTGGTCTGACTCCTGATATAAAACAATATAGCCAAATTATGGAAAGCAAGAAGCAGGTGCCACTATAGCCCATGGGTACTGGGCAGGGATGTCTGCTACACACATGGACAGGGATATGGTCATTTTGTTCATTGTTGTGTCCCCAGTGCTGAGAACACAGATAGCATTTATAATGAAAGAGTGAGTAAATGAATAGAGTTGCATCTTCTTGCCTTTTATGTTTGTGGTCAACTCTAAGGTTCCCTCAAGGCCTGATTTTCTTCAGTCTAAATTGACCAAGGCCCTTGGTATTTAGTAATCACCTGGATAGTGAATCCCTCAACTGCCTAGAGATCTGCTCCTGTCTCAAGGCCTTCACACAGACTATTTTTTCAGTCTGGACACACCTCTAATCCCAGTCTTACCTTTCAATTAATTCTGACCAGCTTTTCTTCTTCTCATGCAGCAAACAAAGGAATCAGGCAGAGAGCTCTCTGGATGTGATATCATTACCTAGGTAGGGAAGTTCAAATAAAGAAGGAAAAAAGATCATTTTAGTCTTGGGCCTAGGGCACTTAACCAACAATAGAGATAATAGTGTTATTAATTTCATTTCAGAACTCCAGGAATATTTCTCAGTTGACTCAGAGCTCAAGGAATGAAAGAGTATAATTAATCTGAGCCCTCAAAACATAGGGACCACTGGATCAAAAACCTAAGAGAAGCAAGGAGTACATAAGATGATCAAATCACAATGGTGGAGAAACGATGACTTTAGGTATGGCTGCAGCATCAGTCTGTACTACCCGTACCCCACCTATGCTTAACGCCAGTTAAAGCTCATCCCAGTCAGAGCTCCAGTGTATACATGTGCTGCGACTGAATGAATTACTGCTTCCAGTTCTTTGCTGTGCTACAGTATTATTATACACACTCATCCTTGGCATGGCTCCTACGGATGGATGAAGTTAATTTCTTTGCCCCTCTAGGCTTGACCTTGTAACTTGTTTTGGCTACTGGGATTTTGGTAACATAATGCAAGCAGAGCCTTGAAATGTGTTTATTCAATTGGATTTTGTGCTCTTGTCCTTCTGCCATCACGATCAAAAGAGTGTGCCCTCAGTATTCGTTGCTCTATTAGCATGGGCTCCAAAATGAGATAGGGGGATCTCAACCTGACCTACAGCCTGGATCCATGCCCAGCCAGCAGCAGCTGAGATCATCTTCACCCAAATTATCCACTAGCCCATGATCAAGAAAAATAAATATTTGCTATTATAAGCACTGACATTAAAGTTGCTTTTTTGTGCTGTTGTGTAGCAATAGATAGGTAATTTATAAGATTTGGGTGATTCTATATCGAGTTGTGTCACACTCAAATTCGTACGTTGAAACCCTAACCTCTGATGTCACTATATTTGTAGGTATAGCCTTTATGGAGGTAATCAATGTTAAATGATAAGGTAGGGCCCTAATCTGATAGACTGGTGTCTTTATCCGAAGAGAATGTTCTCTCTTGCTCTCTGTGCACATATAGAAAAGAAGCCAGGCAAGGACACAGTGAGACAGCTGTAGTATGCAAGCCAGGAAGAGAACCCCACCAGAAAACAACCCAGAGGCAGCTTGGTACTGAACTTCCAGCCTCCAGAGCTGAGAAAGCAAATGTCTGCGGTTTAAACCACCTGGTTTGTGGAAATCTGTTTTGGCTGCCTGAGTAGACTGATACATTAGAGGATGGAATTATTTTTGCTACCACAGCTTATTCTTCCTCTTATTGAGATTCTGGACTGTAGATCACTTTGCTGAATGGCTAATTTGTCAGATTTACTTGCTTCTTTTTATTAATTCAGTTTGGTAATCACTTTCATTTTGTGTTTTTAAAATCATCTTGAAGGATTTCCTTTGTCACTATTTGCAACCTCCTGCTAAGCAGCTTATACCAGATAATATATACCTTAGATAATTTAATTTGGTTTATGCATATAATGGATATATATATGTATATATATATATATAAATTATGCAGCACAGAATGTAAATGTATGTATCAACTTTGGCTAAATCTCACCTATGACATATGCAAAAATAAAGCTAGTTACAAAGGCTATATATCAAGTGATACCATTTGTTTTGAGTTTAAAATATGTATAATGTTATTATGTATAATTTAGATATACATATTTATGTAATAAAATATTATGTAATACATAAGAATGATAAACATCAAATTTTAAAACACGATTGACTTTGACAGGATGAGAAGGAAATATGAAGAGAGAAACACAAATGACTTCTACCAAGGTTTTGTTTCCAAAAATTTGATTGTATAAGCTAGTAGTTGATTATAATAATGTTATTATGTATAATTTAGATATACATATTTATGTAATAAAATATTATGTAATACATAAGAATGATAAACATCAAATTTTAAAACACGATTGACTTTGACAGGATGAGAAGGAAATATGAAGAGAGAAACACAAATGACTTCTACCAAGGTTTTGTTTCCAAAAATTTGATTGTATAAGCTAGTAGTTGATTATATATATAGCACTCACAATAAAAATAAATAGTAATGCTTAACTTTTGAACTAGCCAGAGAATCTGTTCCATTCAACACAACATAGGAAAAAAAAGATAAAAATTTATAGTAAGTGTACCGTATAAAAAATAATGTCAATAACAAATGCCTATCTAACTTTAAAATAATTGCAAATTAATTAAAGTCACCAATTAAAAGACCAAGGCTATCAGTGCATTTTAAATAGTCTAGCAATATTTTTTCCAAAAAAGGAACTTTCAAAACACTAGGATCCAGAATGTAGTCAAACAAAAGGGGAGAAAAAAATGTATAACACCAATATGAACAAAAATAACTCGGTTGAAATCAACAGAGAGATACTTCAAACAACTAGGATTAGAAGTCCCACCTAACCCAGGTATTCCTCTGGTGGGTATCTTCCCAAAAGAATTAAAAGAATCATACCACGGCAATATATGCTTACCCATTTTTATAGCGGCACAGTTTATAATAGCTAAAATTGGGAAACAGCCCAGTTGCTCATCAACTGGACACTGGATAAACAAGATGTGCTTTTTTAAATAAGATGGATTGCTCAGCCATAAATAACTAGAAACTAGAGATATTCATAGCTGAGTGGATGCACATTGAGGCCATACTCTCAAGTAAAATTAATAAGTCACACATGTAAATACCGAATAGTTTCTCTGATGTGATAAACTAAAAGTGTGAGTAAGGATCAAATGTATAATTGATATTGTGTAATAGGAAGAAAACGTCTAAAAGAGTAGAGGAAGTGGGAGGGGTAGAGGGAAGGGAAAAAGGGAAAAGAAAAAAATGTGAAAAGGAAAAACATGGAGACAATGTCTTTGTAAACAGGGAAGAGTGGAGGGGATGAAGGGAGGGCTGGGGAATGGGGGAAAATAAGAACCTCGTAAGTCATGTATAGGCACAAGATGCCCGTGATGTATGTGACTGTACTGTATACCTAAAATGTACCAATAAACTTAATAAAGATTTTTTTAAGTTGGTTGATTTCTTAGCATAGGTTAAAAAAAAAAGAATTGAAGGCAAAAAGCCTTATAGGAAAAAGAAAGTTATGGCATATTATACTCTTTAGCTTTCCCATTTCAGGCCATAGCACCTGACATCCACAGTCGATGCGGCTCTCTGGGGGGACCCCGTCCCGCGGGGAATAGGAGATGAGAGCCGCCTCTTATTCGTGGGTCATCAGAGGCCGATCCGATCTTGAATGTCTGTGAAGGAAATCTTTAAGAAGTTAGAGTACACGGCCCAAGTCTGGTTTCTGATCAAAGGCGCTTTATTGGCTCAGCAAAACGATTATATACTGTTATCCCAGGGGGAAGGTTCAGCAAGCTTATTGGACAGTTCAAACAAATCAATCACATGAGTCACTCAAGCATTTAACCATACAGCAATCAGTATTTTACCAAATGTGGGGAGGGGTAAGTGGGAAGGCGTACATCAACAATTAACCCTATGCAATCTTTAACTTCACAATCCCTAGGGGCAAGTAGGACGGGGAATACCACCTGCTTCCTGCTCCAGATCCGGTGACCCTGTGGTTAGCACAAAGGGCTATTCTTTCTGTAAGATTTCCTGTTTGCCCAGGGGCTAGACCTGCCAAAGGTCATGTATGTAGTCTAGTGGGATTTTTCCACCGAGGCAAAGGCTAAGGTTGAGGGCAGCCATCTTGTGCAGGCCCAAGCAGTCTCTCACAAGTCGAAAGGAGGAGAGGTTTACTTTGGCTTGTTCTTTAGTCCACAGTCTGCTGGCTGCGAGGCAGAAATGGCAGGGTGAGAGGACATGGTAGAGGAAAGCTTCTCATCCCAGGCGGCCAGGAAGCAGGAAGAGAAGGGAGGAACTGGGGACAACAAACACCTTTCCAAGTCATTCTCCCAGTGATCCACCTCCAACCAGACCCCACCTCCTGTCAGCACATTCAGCTACTAATCTTGAGTGTAGGTTAATGCACTGATGAGTAGAGTGTCCTCATGATTCAGACACCCTCTAAACACATGAGTCTCTGGGGGGACATTTTAGATCTAAACCATAACACAGAGGAAAAAGGACAATGGAGAAAAAGTGTATGTATTTTGAACACTTACATGCCCAACAATACGGTCTCACATTAAATTTTAAAAGTATATCTGAAAAAATGTTCAAAAACAAATTCACCCTTTTCAATAAGCCATAGACTTTGAAAATCACCTTTCTGATTCATGGCTCCAAGTTACTCTACAAATACCCCGATAATTGGATGAATTTCAGAAACCACATAGTAGTTACAACAAGGTGATAGATTGTACTAATTATCAGATTATGCCTTCTTGTTCCAATGCTATTTATTAACTTGATATACCACCCTGAAATGAAGATCTTCTGAAAGGCCTCTCCTTTCTCTTCCACTGGTAAATCTGTTGTCTCAGTCATTTTCCTCCTCCTTGAAACACAATACCCAACACACACACCTAAAAGAGGAGAGGTTTAGTTCAGCTCGCAGTGTGTGAGGCGTCAGTCCACAGCCTGCTGGCTCTAACACAGGACAGCATGGCAAAGGGGCGTGGCAGAGGACTGGCTGCTCACCTCATGCTGGACAGGAAGCAGAGAGAAAATCCAGGAAGAGGCCAGAAGGGAGATAAACCCTTCCTAGCCACAACCCCAACGACGGGCCTTTTCTGACCAGACCTTACCTTCCAATAGCAAATAAGCTATAAATCCCCATAATCCAACCATCTTTCAAAGGTCCCACTTTTGCGCACGCTAGGCTTTGGGAGACATTCAGTTAGAAACCATAAGATCTGTGTGCTAGTAACACAGTTTAAAAACTATTAGGGTGGAGGTACCCTCTTACTCATTTTCAAAATGTTATTCTTCCAGAATGTGGTTAGAATAATTGTCAACTTTTTAAAATTCTCTTTGGATTTTGATTGGTATCACATTGTGCATAATTCTATCTGTAAAAACAGTCATATTTCATATCTTTGTTCTTGCATCACTTAGAATGTTGAGATTAAAGTGGTGACAGGTATCCTCAAACATGAAGGTTATTGATATCAGAAACAGTTCTTTATCATTTTAAGAATGCACCTTTCAAAGTATAGACTAAAAATATCAACATTTGATATTAAATAAAACTCAAAGAAAGTTTTATAATGAAGATTGTGACCATTATATGTAATTGTACTTAATGACAGGCAAATAGACATACAAATCATAAGGGATATATTTAAGAGCACAGTACAATTTTAGTTATTATTTCTCCTATTGATATGAAACATTTAAATTGTTCTTTTGGTCATTCACTGTCTCAAACAGGAAACACCTAAATTAAAATGCAGAGTGAAAACAAGATCTCGGCCTAGTGAGACTAGGAAATCCCGCAGAGTTGAACAGTTATTTAATCCAAACTGTTTGTTAATATTTTATAATAAATATTGGTGAAACCAAATATGAATTTAACTTTTCCATATGCATCCCTCTATTAACTGAAGTAGAGAAGCAGAAAAAGTCACCAAATTCCACTTTATAAATTATTGCCAGAA
>NW_022900928.1:14894391-14922117 GCF_012274545.1 Fukomys damarensis
TAATTAGAGCAATTTTTGAACGCAAAAAGTTTGGGGCATATTCAACCTTGCATTGGCATCTTTCCTGGATACATGTCCTTAAAATAATTTTTTGAAGTTACTTAAGGAAAATATGGCATCCAGACACTAAAAAAAAAATACTAAAGAGAAAAAGTATCTTCTTTTATACTGAAAGTTTTTTTAAAAATCAAAAATAGCTATTAAGTTTTATCAAAGTAACTTATGGTATCTCATAAGACTTCTCATGGCTTTTCTCCTTTGTCTTATTAATATGAGTAATGCACCACTCCTAAATGTAGATCTAAATAATAACTGCTAAGATTTGTCAGTGCTTACCAGGCACTACGCACTATTTTTAAGTTCTTTACAGATATTAACTTGTTTAGTCTTTACAAAAACTATGTAAGTAAGCTACTGGGATAAGCTTCGTCTTAAACATGAGGAAACTGAGACACAGAGAGATTAAATAGGTTAATCAAAACCATACAGCTACTAGAATTATCTCAAGATGCAAATCTGAACTTAGATTATCCAGCTCCAGAGTCTGGTCTCTTAAATCATTAAACTGCTTCCTATAAATTCTACTTGGTCAGAGGATATCAAAACACCACTAAACTGAAGTTGTTTGTAATTTATTTAGGATTTTGTACTACCTTTTGTTAGGTTTATAAATAGGGTTATGGTAATGTTATGGAATGAGTTGAGAAACTTCTGAAATGTTTTGAGTTTTACAACAGTGTAAATAGCATAAAAACTGTACCTTAAAATTGAAATAATTCACCTGTAATACTTTCAGCAGAGTGCCTATTATAATATAGTTCTTAAGGTTTTCTATTTCTGCTGTGATTATTCTATCCATTTTTATTTACACTTATTTATCAGAACTTGTTAATTTTTTAAATGTTTGTATCATTAACATAATTAAACTTATTAAAGCTTTTTTTTTTTTTTTGTGCCGGGGATTGAACTCTGGTCCTTGCGCTTGCAAGGCAGGCCACCGAACCACTGAGCTAAATCCCCGGCCACTATTAAAGCATATTTGAGGTCATATTTTCCTTTTTATACTGGATGCTGTGTATCTGTACTGTTCCTTTTCCATTCATTACCTTTAAAATCAACAATTTCTACTCAATTAGATTTGCAAAAAAAAAAAAACTACCTTTAGTAGTTATTTTTCAATTTCACTAGCTTGTTGGTTTCTAATTCACTAATTTCTCCCAAACTTCCTTAACCTGGGAGAACCAGATTACTGTTGAAATTTTTGCTTATCTGTCCCTTTTTTTGATAATTTTCATTTAAATTATTAAATTCTTTACATTCTCTTTTTCTTAATTCCTGTGTATGATCATCTCTTCCTTACTCTATTGATGTCATCCTGATTCAAGTCTCAATTGTGTTTACGTGCATTATTACCATGGCTTCCCAAGTGATCTCCCTGTTTTTACCCCTTTCATCTATAGACTACTGTAGAGTGCAACTTTTCAAACATAAATTATCTCATATCTATCCTCTACCCAAAATCTTCCAAACTTTCCTCACTCCCTTCAGGGTAAAAATCAGTCAATGATAGCCCCACACCATTTATCCGACCTCTCTTTATGCCAAGGAATTCATTGCTTGTTGTACTTCAATTCAATTGGAGTCATTGTACTTAATATTTTCTCTGCTTTTGCTGGCTGCAGCAACTCCACCTGCATAACTGACTCCAATGTTGCATGATTGACTCTCTCACTTCCTTCAGAATTCTACTGAAGCATCACCTTCTCAAAGAAGCCTCTCCACCCATCACATACAAAACACCACCCTATTTCTGTTCCCTCTCTCTCTCTCTCTCTCCCCCCACTGGATCCATATTTAGTTTATTCATAGATTTTATTATTCTCCAAAACATTATTTTATAATCCCAGCAGAAATGTATGATAACTCGACTTCATCTACATCCAATGTTTTGTGTCTTTTTTTTGAGTTTTAGGCAGTTTCATGTTTCTGTAAGTAACATCTATTGTGGATTTTAATTTTTATTTCCTTAACAATGACTAATAGTTGAGCATCTTATTTATTTATTGGTCATTTCTTTCTCTTCTTTGTGAAGTTACTATTTAAACATTTCGCCTATTTATAATTGGATACCTTGTTTAATTATCATTGAGTTAGATTTTTTTATATTCTCCATGCCAGTCCTGCTTCCTCTTGGGGCACTATTTCACTCACTTGGTCACAATTCTCTCCACCTGCGTCACTCTATGGGCAGTCAGAGGCCATGTCATGAGACCAATCAAGTAGACCGTCGAGATGCCCTGTGTCAAAAAAATGGTGGTCTCTATCCAACATCCAACAAGGAGTAAAAGTCTGTTAATAGCTGTGCATGAGCTCAGAACTGGATTCTGCTGCCCCATTTGAGCCATGAGATGACTGGAACCACAGCTGAGAGTTTGGCTGCCCCTCCATGAGAGACTCTGAGCCAGAATCACCCAGCTGAGCCTCTCCCAGATTCCTAATCCTCAGAAACTGAGTGAGGTAATAAATACCTGTTGTCTTGAGCTGCTAAGTTTTGAGGTGCTTTGCTACAAAACAATAAGGAGCTAATACCCATCCAAACTATGATAACTCTTGTTCAATTCCTATTCTGGGAAGCACATCCATTGGAGTTGGCTAGAAGTACAGGTCTGAGTTCAAATTGGAGGTCAGTGTTCTGACAACATGAGGAATGATCAAGTCTCTTTCTCTTGTTTCACAAACCAGATGAGATACAAGTGTACCATCCATATTTATAGCCTCACCATTCACAATGGCTAAACTGTGGAAAGAGCCTATATGCCTACCAACAAATGAATGGATAAAGAAATGTGGTGCATGTATACATAAGGGAGGATTATTTAGCATAAGGAAGCATGAATTTCAGTCATCTGTAGGAAAATGGATGGACCCTGAGACCACAATGTTAACTGAAATAAGTCAGACACGGTAGATTAAATGGTTTCTCTTACACAAGAGACTGAAAATATAAATAAATTGAGAAGTAAAATAAAGGAAAGATGTAGGAAACAGAGAGGCAGAATTTGAAATGGGGAAGGGGCCAGGAGAAATGGGGAGAGGGGAGAACAGGTAGTTGGGGAAAGGGAATATGGAATTAGAAAATGATCAGGTTGCAAGACATGTATATCAATAACCCAAAATGAATTGCATATGTAATTATTATAAAATATGTACTTATGATGCACTCCAAACACATAACAATAAAGAAAAGTGTAATGGCCATTCCGAATGAATTAAGTCATTCTCTTCCTTGTTATTGATTGCTTTTTACCAGGACCCTTCTTCCCTTTCTGGGGTCTCATTTCTTTCCTTTCTTTAGCTACTGTTTCATGTCATACTTCTTGCCTAAAAGAGTTGTATTGGGGGGAAACACTTTAGACCTCGTAGACCAGCCCACATGGTTGAAATCTCCCCTGTAATACCCCCAAGTGGTCTTCTGGCTTATTTCTGAATGTTTGAGGTCCCTGTTACCCAGGATAGATCATTCCACCTTTGGATCACTCTGACTCTTAAAAAGTGAGCAGAAGTCATTTTCCCTGCTCCCCTGTCCAACGGTTCTCATAAGACTCACACTCTTGGACAGATTTTTCCAAAGCGATTTGGCCATAACCGGGAATAGACCAAAAAGGAAGGATTGAGTATTAATTTTCAGAAACTTAAATCACTTGTTATTAAACTATGAAATCCTCAGCTGGACTTGATTTTCTACGAGCCATCTGTCTAATTATCTGTATCCATCTTAAAATTTCATTTATTCATTCTCAAGAATGTATCTACATCTGGGGTTCAGATAAGTCTCTTGATCATTTTAATCCTCAGATGTCTCTGTCCTGGTGAAATTTTGTTTACATCCTTGTACCCGCTGCTGCTTTTAAGGGATGGGTACAGCTAGCAAATGTCTTGCCCTTGTCTCTACTAGGGCCCTGAGCCAAGCACTATAAATCTGGGCCTCATCTTTCCTACTTACACTTGCCAGGGCACTGAAAAGATTAATTATTTCCATAAAGGAGTGGGGGTGGGGTACTTTAGGGACTTCCAGGAGAGCCTGGCTCATCTGCAGATCTAGGAAGTTTGCAAGAGTGGTTTGGTATCTTCGTAAACATAGCCAACAATGTGCTGAGTCCTATACAAAACCTTTAGTGTAGTCGACCAAGCTGTATACGATGTAGCATGTGATTATTGCTCCAGCCTCATCTCTTGTCATGCTCTCCTTCCCCCTCTGAATTCTAGTTACACCGCCCTTCTTTTAGTGTGGCACACTTAGCTTGGTCATCTTGCTATAGATCTTTCATGTCATGTTTCCCTGGTCTAGTGTCCTCTTTCTTTTTTTTTTTTTTAATTTTATTGAGTTTATTGGTACATTTTAGGGATACAGTACAGTTACATTCATTGTTGGGATCATGTACCTTTACATGGCAAGTCTTGATTCTCATTTTTTCCCCTGTCCTCTGCCCTCCCTTCCCCCCCTCCTCCCCTCCCCATCTACAAACACTTTATTTTCATCTTTTCATTCTCTCACATTTTTTTCTTTTCCCTTTTTGTTCTTCCCCTACGCATCACACCTTCCCTACACCTTTAGCTCCTTTCTTCAAATTTCTAAATGTCAGTAATCTTATTAGAATCTTATGCATTGTTGCAGAATATTCACACCAGGGAAACTATTTGGTATTTACACATGTGGGACTTATTTATTTCACTTAGGAGTATATCTTCAATATGTATCCATTTTCCTATGAATGAATCTATTCTCTCGCTCTTTATGGCTGAGTAATATTCCATTTTATAGAAAAACCACAACTTCTTTATCCAGTTTCCAACGGATGGGCAAATAGGCTGTTTCCAAGATTTAGCTATTACAAACTGTGCCGCTATAAACATGGGTGCACATACTTCTCTGTGATATGATTCTTTTAGTTCTCTTGGAAAGATACCCAACAGAGGGATGGCTGGGTCAAATGGAACCTCCAGTCCAAGCTCTTTGAGGTATCTCCATATTGATTTCCATAGTGGTTGCACTAGTCTGCACTCCCACCAACAATGGAGGAGGGTTCCTTTCTCCCCACAACCCCGCCAACATTTGTTATTGTGTGATTTCTTGATAGCAGCCATTCTTTGTGGGGTGAGGTGGAATCTCAGTGTTGTTTTCATCTGCATCTCTCAAATGACCAGTGATGTGGAACATTTTTTCATATATTTTCTTGCTGCTTTTACTTCTTTGTATGAGAAATGTCTGTTCATTTCGGATGCCCATTTTTGAATCGGGTCTTTATATTTGGGGGGACTGAATGTTTTGAGTTCTTTATATATCCTTGATAATAGTCCTTTGTCTGAGGTACAGCTGGTAAAAATTTTTTCTTATCTTTCTATTTTCAGTCAACTCAGTCATTTTTGAGATGTCAGCTAAGCTTTGCTTCCTTAAGGAAGTTTTCCCAGACTACTGCATCTAGCTTATATTTGTTTCTTATTTGATTGCAAAGGATGGACATACTTTCAGCTCATTATTTTAGTTTTAGTTTATATACTTACTAGTGTCGTTATTTGATTAGTGTCTACTGACTTTATACTGGCAATGCATCTGTTTTGCTCAGTATTTTAACACTTAACATAGTGTCAGGAATAGTTGGTGCTCAGTAAGTATTGGTGGCATGAAGGAAAAAAGCAATTGTAACCCATTGGTTAATGCTATCCTTGGAGGAAATACAGAAGGCTCAGGTGTAACCTAATTCAAATAGAAAAGCTTTTCTGGAAAGTGTTACCATATAGAGTACTAAAACTGCATAGAATTCTGTCATGTTAACAAAGAAACCGAGGAAGAGATGGTAACAAGAGCCAGGCTGAGCTCCAGGCCCAGGTGGATCCAGAGCATGTTAATTTCTTCTCTCTATAAATGAGAATTTCAAGTCCTTGAATCCAAAATAGGAAGTCGCCAACAGCCCCATGATGTGTGACATGAGCTTTAAAACTGCATGGGAATGAACTTCTGGGAGTTGACATACAACTCTGTGAGGATGCCACACAATTCCTGTGAGATAGCCAGATACTGCCCTAGAGCCTTGCCAAGAAAGACCAGCTTTGGCTGCCTCCTTAACAATGACCGCACTTTTGGAAATGGCAGAACACAGAGGGGCCAGAGGTGAGGGTTCCAAAAAGAGAAGATGTGCTGCCAAGTGAACAGAGGATCGTGAAGGATATTCATCTTTCGTATTTTGAAGATTAGACATAGGAAGGCAAAGCACCTCTACAGAACTGAAGGAAAATTAGAAGGCAACGTCACAAACACACACCGACCTGGGAGCCGGCAAGGATTACTGGGCCCGTCTACAGGGCAGGTTTACATTCAGCCCAGGTGGTGCTGAGGTCAGCTAATTCCCAAGGGTAGTCAAATAATTCAGCTCATTTATTGCCTTTCCCTGGCCCGTCCGCGCTAATCCCCAACCCATGGTGGAGCCAACAGCCTGTGTTCTCCATATTCATAAATTTCAATTGTTCACAATTCTCTGTTCCTTACGTTACTTGGAATTTATAACTTTAACTGTACGGAATCTAAGGTCACCAAGTAGCTCTTTATGGAATAGTGGCTACTCCGACTTATTGGCTCTTTCAAGTCCTCTACCACACTGTCACTCAGCAGAAGATCAGGCCTCTTACCTCTGCAAAGTAGAGGTCTCAAAGGAAAAGAGAAACAAGATTTTGTGAGTATCTACTCACATGTACTGAACATGTTAGGTGGAGGAGACAGTGGGGAGCAGAAAGGACATGATTACCCTCACAGGCAGACAGAGAAGCCTGACATCAAACACTAACATCAAGCGACTAAGAAAAGTATCATGTACTATGAGTACACAGAGACACAGCTGAGTAGGAACTAAGGAAGGAACTCTGTTAAGAAATCAACTCTTCCTATCTCTGAGTTCAGTTACATTTCATTGGTACCTTGAAATCAGTCTTTTTACAAGTATTCACAAGGTGGAAATTTGCTAATACTGTAGAGTTGCCAGCTGTTAAATTAACCACACACCGCCAGTTTCAAACATGTTTAAGGAACAGAGAGTATAGTAAATTCGGAACACAAAGGATAAAAAATGAAGTAGAAAGAGGTGAGACTAGAATTAAACCTTTAGGGGTGATACATGAACATCAGTATTTTTTTCTTTCCTCCATGTCCATGCTGAACATCAAACCTAAGCATGCTAGGCAAGCACCTTTCCATACCAATACTATTATTAATTCAGCTTAGCAGAGTCCACCTTCTGATTTCCAGTGATTCACGCACTACCCCCAAGCAAAATACATTCACTGTCTTCCAACATTCCGAAGAGTGTCATTCTATTGTAGCACCAACTAAAAATCTAAACATTCATCACCTAAGTCAGTTCTAGGTAAAGATAAGATTCCTCGGTACAACTCCATTAAGTGCAACCCCTGGAGTAGAATTCTTCTCCATTTGTGGGCCTATGAAAATAAAGAAGCAAACATCCAGCATACAGTGGTGGGGTGGGCACAGAATAATAGCTATAAACATTCTGGTTCAAAATGGGGCGATGAAAAAAGTTAAAAGGAGTCTGAATTTCAGTGAGGCAAGTATCTCTTATGTGTCAAGGCCTGAGAATACTCCTCCCCAGTGTTTAGCTCCACCCTCGGAATCACCTTCCTTTTTCATGAAAGATACCATCTGTGCAGTTTTGTCAGCATGGTTCCAACCTGTAGAATTTTAAGGATCCAATAGCCTCATTTAATTTTACACTTTCTCTGTGCCTTTTAAATCAAGTTGGCAGTCTTTCTGCTGAAACAATGTTTTAAAGAAACTGGCAGTATTGTGTGGATTTACAAGTACCGGCTCCATTAAACAAAAGCCATATCCACAAATCTTTTCAAGATAATCTATTCCCTATCCTTAGCTCCTGCTGGGATACTGGAGAAACAATGACCTTTATGCTCCTAGAGACACTCTGGCTTGATTGAAAGAAACTTAAGCACACACATGCACACACATTCTCCCTCCTCACCTCTGAAAATAACTGAACACTCTGATCTTTTTAGTGTGATGGAATTCTCTGATCTTTGTGTAATCGATGTGACAAATACTCTGATCTCTTTGTCTTTATGAGATTTTTGGCAAATTTAGCCTTCTCTCTACTTCCCTAATGGGGAATCTTGATTTCAATGTCTTTGGCCATCTGGAGAGGATGAGAATTTTCAAAGTCTTTAGGTCTTGATTCCTTTTTATTCAGTGGGATTCTTGGCTCAATTTACCTTTTTCCTTTCATATTTTACTATAAATAATAGTAAGAAACCAAATGACACCTTCAACATTTTGCTAGTAAATCTCCTTGTTCATCATTTATAATTTCTGCTTTCACATTACTATAAAAGACAATTTTGCCTAAGTCTTCAACAAACATGCTGAGGGTTTCTCTTCTGTTTTAGTCACTCTGCTGATAAATGGGACAAAAGACCCAACACCCACCAAATAAAGGAAGAGAAGATTTATTCTGGCTCACACTTTGTAGAAATTTCGTTCTTTGTATGGCTGGCTGGCTCCAAGGCAGGTAATGGCAGAGAGACATGGCAGACAAACTACTCGAGTCACAGCAACCAGGAAGCAGAAAGAGTTACGAGAGGGACCAGGAAGGTAAGTGTAACCCTCAGAGTCACAGCCACAGTGACCCACTTCTTCCAATCAGACTTCACCTCCAAACATCACATTTAGCTATAAATTGATATAATGCACTAATGCACTAATGAGTGCACTAATGCACTAATGAGTCTCACACTCCATGATCCAAACAATTCCCCAAAGCCCCACCTACGAGTGCATAAGGCTTTGGGGTCTTCTAAATATAAATCATAATACTTGCCTACAGTTGCCAGTAGCCTGCCCTCACCGGCAGTGTTCTTAAAGTCCAGATTTCTACTGAGTTCATTCATTCAATCCTCAATACTGGAAGGAAAAAAAAGTCTATTCAAGGAAATTTAAAATTTCTCATGGTTTTCAGAATTCTTCTAACTACTGCTTTCTCTTTGGTTCCACAACTGTTACTATATTTTAAGTACCTCTTACAGCATTAACCTATTTCCAGATATCAAAACCTATGTTAGTAATCTATTACCATATAACAAATCACCACAACTCAAAGACACATTATGTTAAAATTCAAACTGTTCACCACTGAATTCTGTAAGAACTTAGGGAAGACCTAACATTGATATTCCTCAAACTCTTTAAGGAAATTGAAAAAGAAGGAGTACTGTTAAAGTCATTCCACGGTTTGTAAGAGCTAAAATTTGGAAACAGCCCAGTTGCCCATCAACTGAAGAACGGAAAGATAAGATGTGGTCTTTTTATAAAATGGAGTACTACTCACCCATACAGAATGAGAAACTAGAGATAGTTATAGCTATGTGGATGCACGCTGAGGCCATACTTTTAAGTAAATTAATAAGTAACACATGTGTAAATACCGAATAGTTTCTCTGGTGTGATAAACTAAAAGTATAACTGATAAATGTATAATTGGTAATGTGAAATAGGAAGAAAAGGTCTAAAGGAATAGGGAAAGTGGGAGGCAGAGGGCAAAAGAAGGCAAAAGAAAAATATGAGAAAAGGAAAAAATGGAAACAATGTCTTTGTAAACAGGGAAGAGTAGAAGGGTGGAGGGAAGGCTGGGAAATGGGGAAAAATAAGAACCAAGATACATCATATACAGGTACAAGATTCCATTTCTCAACTTAATAAAGTCTACCTATGAAAAACCAACAGCCGATATCATATTAAATGACCAAAAACTGAAAACTTTCATGTTAAAATCAGGAACAAGACAAGGATGCCCACTATCACCACTCCTCTTTGGTATAGTTCTGGAAACATTAGCCATAGCAATTAGACAAGAGAAAGAAATTAAAACAATAAAGATAGGAAAGGAAGAAGTTAAACTGTCATTATTTGCTGATAATATGATATTCTACATTGAAGACCCAAAAAACTCTTCTGAAAGACTTCTTGACTTAATTGACACTTTTAGCAGAGTAGCAGTATACAAGGTCAACACTGAAAAATCAATAGCCTTCTTGTACACAAATAACAGACTCACTGAGCAAGAAATTAGGGAAACAATTCCTTTCACAATAGCACCCCAAAAAATGAAGTATCTGGGAATCAATCTAACAAAAGAAGCAAAAGACCTCTACACTGAAAACTATAGCACCCTGAAAAAAGAGATCAAAGAAGATATAAGAAAATGGAAAGATATCCCCTGCTCCTGGGTAGGAAGAATCAACATAGTGAAAATGGCCATACTACCAAAACTGCTATACAGATTCAATGCAATGCAAATTCCAACACTATACTTCACAGAACTAGAAAGAAGAATCCAAAAATTCATTTGGAACCATAAGAAACCTAGAATAGCAAAAGCCATCCTAGGCAAGACACATATGGCAACGGGTATAACAATTCCCAGTCTGAAACTATACCACAAAGCCATGGTACTGGCAAAGTAACAGACATGAGGATCAGTGGAACAGACTGGAAGACGCAAAAACAACTCCAGATGTACTCAGCTACCTCATCTTTGACAAAGGAGCTAACCATCCGCACTGGAGGAAAGATATCCTCTTTAATAAATGGTGTTGGAAAAACTGGATCTCAACATGCAAAAGATTAAAACTAGACCTTTATCTTTCACCATGCACTAAATTAAAATCAAAATGGATTAAAGATCTAAATATTAAAACAGAAACACTGAACTTGCTGGAAGATAAATTAGACAGAACTCTTGAAGACATTGGCATAGGAAAAGACTTTATGAACCAGTCCTCAGTAGCACGGGAACTAGCAGAAGGAATCAACAACTGGGATCTCATCTTATTAAAAAGCTTCTGCACTGCAAAAGAAATCATCAACAGAACTAAGAGACAACCTACAATGTGGGAAAAAGTTTTACCAGTTGCTCCTCAGACAAATGAGTATTATCTAGAATATATAAAGAACTCAAAGCAATCAGCCCCTCCAAATATAAAGTCCCAATTCAAAAATGGGCATCCGAAATGAACACATATTTCTCAGACAAAGAAGTAAAAGCAGCAAGTAAATATATGAAAAAATGCTCCACATCACTGGTCATTCGAGAGATGCAGATGATAACAACACTGAGATTCCACCTCACCCCACAAAGAATGGCTGCTATCAAGAAATCACACAATAACAAATGTTGGCGGGGTTGTGGGGAGAAAGAAACCCTTCTCCATTGTTGGTGGGAGTGCAGACTGGTGCAACCACTATGGAAATCAATATGGAGATACCTCAAAGAGCTGGGACTAGAGGTTCCATTTGACCCAGCCATCCCTCTGCTGGGTATCCTTCCAAAATAATTAAAAGAAACATACCACAGTGATATATGCACACCAATGTTTATAGCAGCACAGTTTGTTATAGCTAAAACTTGGAAACAGCCCATTTGCCCATCAGTTGGAGACTGGATAAAGAAGTTGTGGTTTTTCTATAAAATGGAATACTACTCAGCCATAAATAATGAGAAATTAGAGTCATTCATAGGAAAATGGATACTTATTGAGGATATACTCCTAAGTGAAATAAATAAGTCACACATGTGTAAATATCGAATAGTCTCTCTGGTGTGAAAAACTATAATAGTACACAAGATCCCAATGGGATAATTAATAGTGTGAAATAGGAAGAAAAGGGCTAAATGTGTAGGGAAAGTGGAAGGGAATGGGAAAGCGAATAAGGGAAAAGAAAAAAATATGAGAAAATGAAAAAATGGAAATAAAGTGTTTGTAAATGGGGAGGGGAGGAGAGGTTGAAGGGACGGCAGGGACAAGGGGAAGAAATGAGAACCAAGACCTGTCATGTGAAGGTACAGGATCCCAGTAATGAATGTAACTGTATCATATACCTAGATGGTACCAATAAACTCAATAGAAAAAATAAATAAATAAAAAGTAAGCAGTTGTATAAAGCTTCACAATAAAAAGGTAAAAGATTCCAATGATGAATATAACTGTACTGTATACCTAAAATGTACCAATAAACTTTCTAAAGATAAAAAATATTAAATAAATACAGTCATTCCTGGAAGCTAGCATTATCCTGATTTCAAAACCAGAAAAGGACCCAGCCAAAAAATGAGAATTATGAGTTAATCTCTTTAATGAACACAAATGTAAAAATCCCTAACAAGAAACTAGCAAACAGAATGCAATATATCATCAAAAAGATTACATACCATGACCAGGTAGTCCCAAGGATACAGGGATGGTTCAATATATACAAATCAATACATGTAGTACTCACCTAAACAAAAGCAAGGACAAAAACCAAAAAGCCTTTCACAACATCCAACATCCATTCATGATTAAAAAGTATTCTGAAGAAAATAGGTATAGAAGAACTTTATATCAATATGATAAAAGCCACTTATGATAAACCAGTGGCTAATATCATAGTAAGTGGGTAAAAGCTGAAAGTTTCCCTCTAAAATAGGAAAAAGACAAGGATGCCCATGATCACTACTCTTCTTCCATGCTGTTCTCAAAACATTAGCCAGAGCAATCAGGCAAGAGAAAGATATAAAAGGCTAAGTACAGGAAAGAAAACAGTAAAATTGCCATTATTTGCAGAGGACATGATCCTCTCCACCAAAAGACTCCCAGAATTAATAACAAAATTCAGTAGCATAGCAGGATAAGTGTCAAAACAGAAAAATCAATAGCATTCCTATCAGCCAATAGTGAACTCACTGAGAAAGAAATTAGGGGAAAAAAAAACAATGTTCACAATAGCATCAAGGAAAATTAAATACTTAGGAATTAACCTAACCAAGTAGGTGGAAGAACTCAAAACTGAAAACCACAGTACTAAGAAAAAGGAAATCAAAGAAGACAACAGAATGTGGAAAGATGTCCCCTGTTCCTGGAAATGTGAAACCAATATTGTCAAAGTAGTCATACCTCAAAAATTGATGCACAGATTTAATGCAACCCCAATCAAAATTTCAATAGTATTTCCCATAGAACTACAGAAAAAAAAATCTACCATTAATATGGAAAAAGGAGGGACCCAGAACAGCTAATACAATCCTGGGCAACAAGAGCAAAGCAGGAGACATCAAAATCATGACCATCACGTTATGCCACAAAGCTACAATGATAAATAACAACATGGTATGTTAAAACATAAATACTTAATCTGCTTGAAGATAAAATAGGGAAAACTCTTGAAGACACAGGCTTTGATGAGGATTTCCTGAATAGAACCCCAATACCACAAAAAATAGTACTAAGCCTTGTCATGTAGAGGTACAAGATCCCAACAATGAATGTAACTGTACTGTATCCCTAAAATGTACCAACAAACTCAATTAAAGCTGAAAAAAAATGATAAATAAATAAATAAATAAAAGTACTAAGCTGTCATGTAGAGGTACAAGATCCCAACAATGAATGTAACTGTACTGTATCCCTAAAATGTACCAACAAACTCAATTAAAGCTGAAAAAAAATGATAAATAAATAAATAAATAAATAAATAAATAGCACCACATTAAAAAAAAAAAAGAATCAACAGACGGGATCGTATCAAATTAAATTTCTACACAACCAAAGAGACAACAAATACAGTGACGTTTTGCCAGTTATTCCTGGGACAGAGGACTAATATCTAAAATGTATTTTTAAAGTCAAAAAGTTAGACTCCTTACAATAAAGGACTCAATCAATAAAATGGGCAAATGAAATGAGCAGACATTTCTCAGAAGAAGAACAAATGGTCAATAAATACGTGACAAAAACGTTCAACATTACCGGCCATCAGAAAGAGGCAAATGAAAACACCACTTCGATTCCACCTTACTCCAGAAAGAATGGCTATGTTCAAGAAATCAAATAATAACAAATGCTGGCAAGGCTGTGGAGGTGGAGGTGGAACACGTCTACATTTTTGGTGGACATTAAACTAGTACAACCAGTACAGGAATAGCTATGTAGATTCCTCAAAAAACTAAAACTAGAAATTCCACTGGATCCACTTAGTGCTCTTCCAAATATCTTTCAGAAAGAGTTTAAGACATTGTGTTGTGTGATCCATGCGTGCTCATGTTTATACCAGCACAACTCATAATAACTAAATCTTGGAAGCAGCCTAAGTGCCCACCAACAGATAAATCGATAAGTAAAATGTGGCATTAGACACAGTGGAGTACTACTCTGCCATAAAGATAGACTCAAGTTGTTTGTAGGAAACTGGACACACCTTGAGACCACAGTGTTAAATGAACTAAATCAGACACATGAGTTTAAATGTCATATGATTTCTCTTGTATGAGAAACCAAAATTATAAGTAAAGAGCAAAATAAAAGGTAGATAATAGGAAGAAGTGAAATAGAGCTTTCTCAAATAAGAAAGGAACCAAGCTATGGAGGGAGGGAGGTGAAAAATAAAGATGTATTATGTATATTTCCATCTTTCCTCCAGGAATGTAAGTATTATGTACTGCAAACATGTAATAAGAAAACATTTTTAAGATAAGAAAAATAAGTAAATAAATAAAATTTCAAATTCTGGGCTGAGTCCAGCAATTCAGTAATTCTTCCAAATTCCCCAGTGACGTCAATGAAAGATCACATACTTTGAGTACCAAGATTTATAGCATTTTCATTATAGCCCTCTTTGACTGTATCTCTGCATACACATTATAACTGGCTATCAGATATGTCTCCTGTCATATATTCTAAGTATCTTAAAGGCAGGAGTCACTAATCTATTTTTTCTTTGTAGTCTGCAGCATATTTCACATGGCATCAGCACTTGGAGGATACTAATTCTTTAATGGCTGTGTTTTGCATAAAAGAATGATGCACAGTTCCCTTACAGAGCTTAATGAGTTAAGTATGCTCATTTTAGACAGCACATGGAAGAAAAAGGGAATTATACACTAACCTGGGAAGAAAGGATATCAAGGGTCAAAAGGGAACCAGAAAAGTAATCTTAAATCTGTATCTTGGATGAAGGTCTAGAAGAGTCAAGACAAAGACACATCTTAGAGGGTCAAACCAGGAGACAAGAAGTACATCCCAAGAGAGGAGGAAGGAGTTTTCAGAATCTCTAGGGCCACCGCTGGAGCTACCATGAGAAGCTTTCTTTTAGGGATATGCTGGTGTGCTTGCCAGGACAAACTCCAAAGAATCACTTTAGTGGGGATCTGGACATCACTCTCTTCCCACTTCCTAGCCAAGCAAAGAGACTGGCACAAGCCACTGAGTCACTAACTCAATAAGGCACCAAAAACACAGACTGCAGCAGTCCCTTGCTGTATATCTGTCCATTCCTGTGTCTCTGCTTCTGGGAATACACCCTAGTCACAGGCGGCTCCTCCTTGGCTCAGGACATCCAGTCTTCGCTCAGCTTGCTGAGGTTCCCGGGAGTGGGGCTGAGGAACTCAGAAAAAGCAGGTGTGACTAGACATAGCCCACTGTAAACATGCCTGAGCACTCGTGGCATTTCTTCTATGAGGTGAGCGGCCAGGGATTCTCAAGCAGACACTGGCAGCAGAATACTCAGCCATATAACATGGAGAAAGGTATAAGCCTGGGGTGGTGGTTAGGAGTCCAGAATCCTGACTTCCCATGCCTGCTCTTCTTGGCTTCCTTGTGTAGCCTTGGCCAGGCCCGTTCTCACGAGGTATTGTGAAGATTTCCTTTTCTGTGTTTCAAGGGGTAGAATTAGGACCATAAATGTCTGAGCTCCTTTCTAGCTCATACTCTTTAGGGATGGTGGCGGGATATGAAGTAAAACTTGTGGTTTCTGGCATCTGTGTCCATCTCACCTATCTCTGGATAAAGTCAGCTCGTGTCGTGACCTTCTGATCTGTCATCTTCAACACAGGGTCTGAGGCGTGTCTGCTCATCACCTGTTTTTATGCCAATCTCACAGTTTGATCACTTTCTCTATTTAGGGGATGATGGAAGAGATGATGCTGTCCCAATCTTAGAGATGCATTTAAATGGAAGACACCATCACAGGACCCCCAAAAGTCCCCCAAGGAGAGCAGAGCTAATGCTGAAAGTAGTTAGACTGAGGTTAGACAGGAAAAGAAAAGCTTCCCAGGGTCCCCCCCCCACCTTAGGGATTTCAAAAGAAAACCATTCCAATCTTTGAAGTGCATTTGAAGTTTAATTGTGCACAGAAGTAGCACATGAATTTCTCTGATTCAGTAGAGAGCTTGTTTTTCAGTAATTCTCTTAATTTTCTGGGTAAAAGTCTCCCCACTTCTACATATTCTTCTACGAGGAGCAATGGGAGAGTCTGCTCTGGTTCCTTATACTTCTTAATGTGGGAAGAACAGAGCCGCAGCCCCAGCCAACAGAGACCCCTGCTAGGCACCTTCAGAACCACAGCTGCAGCTGAAGAAGGCTTCCCTCTCACTTAGTGCCCTTGGTAACACCACCAGCTTAACTTGGATGGAGAAGCGAAGCTTCTAAAAGCCAAAGACAGATAATAGTCAAGCTGTTGTAGCCTCATCCCGTATACTAGTTGAATGAGTGAATATAAGCACATTGGCGCACATGTATGTATGTGTATGAAAAAGTGTGTGTGTGTACACTTCATACAGGACAGAAACATGGGATGTGGGCTCCTATTCTAGTTCTTTTACTAACTCCTCACTTTGGGCATAGTGGGAAAGCCCTAGGTGAGTAACTTTGCTTTTCCAGCTTTTATCTTAAAAATGAAGGGCACTACTTACTCAGCGAGGGCCACATTATTAATGTGGGCCAGAAGTGACCTTGAAGGGGTAGAAACAAGTTGGTGTTGTAAACAAATGAACACAGAAGAACGAATCACATTTCTTTCATTATAGCCAAAGACGATGCTTTTAGGATCTTGTTGTCCTCTAAGATTGCACGATTGCACCTTGCTCCATGAATTTGCAGAGTTGCTGACAGGTAGATAAGAGAGAAGGAATCAAATGTGTGAGGCAAATTTTGAGGCATGTTTCATCCCTTCGGATTCTGTCTCTTACAAATGTTATTCCCCGCAGAAGAATAAAGAATGGGGGGGCTGGCATGTCATTTATGTGATGGTCTTCCAAAAGCTTCTGGAGGCTACTGGACTGTAGAACTCTATGCTAGGACTAGTGGACAATGGTGTTCTGGCACTTGTTCATGCTAGCTTTTGAGAACCGATCATTAGATTTTCAGAAATATTGCGCCAGCTTATAAACACCACTGAGTCATCAATAAAATCAAATTATACAAATTTTGTAAAGTTCAAATTGAATTATATTTTAAAAGGTAATATACATTCAAAACTCATTTCCCATTTATTTGACGACTTGCTAATATTACATGTGCCCTTTATATCTATCTGCATAGTGGAAATATTATAGAATATCGAACTATTCAAATTTCTTCTCAATATTCCCTAAAGGATGTCACACAGGCACCATGAACTTGACCGGGTAAGTGTTTACACCACAGAAATTAGCAAACAATACAAGTCAAATCTTGATGTTTTTTCTTTTTTGATTGCTTAGACTTAAGATAGTAAGTCTAACATAGACTTTCCCATCTCCAGAGAGTATGGAGAAAACAATAAAGATGGAGATTAAACTTACAGTGTTTCACGTCTTTCACATGTAGCTGATAACGTGGTGAAGAGCACAAAAATTCAGGAATAGGCTTTCAGCATTTTCACACTGCTATCCGAGTCAGCAAAGCCATTCATCATCGAAAGAGTAGAGTCCAACACATATCTTCACTGTTTCACTTTGGTTTTATGTAAACAAAAATTACTGACCAATGCTCACACCAGAACTACATTCTTTTATCAGTTATGAGCACAGGTTGTCTATGGATAGTATTCTGTGCATATCAACTGGCTATGGTATTTATGATAAATATTACAGCATATTTTGTTATTTTCTGCTGTAAATTGTATGCTATATATTCTTTACATCATTAGATTTATAAAAAATTTATTGGTATAATTTTTCTTTCAGAAACCCAGTGATTGAACATTTACCAATATAGATGTAGAGTAGGGCCCTTAGAGGTCTTGGAAAATGACTTTCAGAGAAAGGGTGTGACTCATCCAAAATCATACAGAGCCAGATGAAATACTTTATTTAAATTCATGTGAGAGAGGCTACGCGTTCTTATTTTAACCACGCATTTGTGCGTCTCTTTCTAGCCCGGTACACAGAAAAGGCTCAAGACATAGTCTTCTTCTTCCTGACCCAGCCAAAGGTAAGATGTTCAATTGGTCTCAGAGCTGCTCAGAAACAGCATGGGAAAGAGCTGCTTTAGGACAGGGAGCACACAACTCAGGATCACGACAGGGCCCGTCTTGTGACCAATCTCTGCCTCTATTTTCATCACAACTTACGGCCATGAACACGAATGGGCGAAGGAGGTGGTGCCATTAGGGGTCCCACCAAGGGGCAGTGAGGAGAACAGTCTGGGTGGGAGCCTGTAGTCTCCTTACCTAAAATCACTGCACAAGGCCATCGCCCCACCCAGTTTTGGGGGAACACTCCAAAAACAGTTTGATCGCATCAGGTGGACACACAGCACACACGCGCAGCCCTGGTGGAGTCTAGCATTTGTTCTTGCCTGAGCCTGACAAGAATTTAAGAGATTGAGAACATCTAATCATGTTGTTTTGAAAAAGCTTAACAATACTTACCAAATTTCTAAGTGCACATAAAAAGATAGGGAAAAACCTCCAAGTGTCCACGGATAGGAGGAAGCCGTCATATAAGTTATAATACATAAATATAATTGAGTATGAGAGTGAAAATGGCGAGAAAGATGACAGGGAAAATAAGCCAAAGAATTCAGAGAAAGAAATTTAAAAAGACAAAAGAAACGAGTGACCTAATGAATTAATTTCATTATCCCTTCCTGGGTAATCGTCTGTAATTTTAAAAACAAGTATGATTTAGAATACGAAAGACCTGTTTTGGTAAACTCTTTCAGTTTTCTTTATATTTTGAAATCTTTCTACTTTGCCTTCTTTCTCTGAATGCACATACATACTAGGGGTGATGGACAACAACACTGAATGTAAAAATATTTTTAAAACTTGCTACAGCCAAAGACACGTTGTCAAGGATGATTGGATGAGTGTGTTCAAAGAAAGGAGGAGTATTTTGAGGAGGTCGATGGATGTGTCTTTTACTGTAATAATTTTTATTTAAATATTCACCATGTTTTTGATCACTCCTCATTGATCAAATGTTTATGGCAATTTCTGCCAAATAAAAACATCATGGTGTGTCATCATCCACCTTATTCACTGGATCAGGCACCGCGCAACTTCTGGCTCTTCCTCAAAGTCAAAATGACCAAGGAAGGTAAACGTTTTGGGTTGATTCAGGACATCAAAGCAGCCAGGACAACGTAAGTGAAGACAGCCATGAAAGAGGACTTCCAGAACTTCTCCAGAAAGTAGCAAGAAGGATGGGTACGTGCATTCGAAGTGAGGGGGAGTATTCTAAAGGCTTTCAATGCCAATATATCTTTTACTGTAATAAATTGTTTGAAATGGAAACAGTCATCATATTTTTATCACACTTCATACACATATATAAATAAATATTTTATTTTCTTTCAGTACTTTGAAGATGCTATTTTACCATCTTCCGTCTTTCACTGTTCCTCTTGAGAAATCAGTTGTCAGTTTGGTTGTCATTTATTTGCAGGTCTTCTGCAGATACTCGATGTGAATTTCATTGTATTAATTTTCTTTGAGATCCGTAGGGCTTCTTGAATTTAAAGATCATGAACTCTTACTAGTTCTGGAAAATTCGTATCTATTACCCTTCCAATATCCCTTTTCCTCCACTCTCCCTATCTTCTTAATTAGTTGACATTAGATTTCACACCAACTACCAAGCTTTTTAACTTTTAGATCATAATTTTTATTTCTTTGCTTACTACTGAATGTAGGCAATTTCTTCAAATCTGTCTTCAAAATCACTAATTCTGTCTTCAGCGTTAACTTTCTATTTAATCTACATATTGATTTTTTAAATTTTAATTATTATGAGTTTTGCTTCTAGAAATTCTATTTGGCTTGCTTTTCAGATCAGCCTTATAATTTTATAGACTCTTTTTTTGGGGGGTGGGGGGTTGAGACAGGGCCTCACTGTGTAGTTGAGACTGACCTAGAACTCACTATGTAGCCCAGGCTGGTCTTGAACTCACAGTGATTAGACTCTTTATTTTTAGTTACATTTGTTATGGACTAAATGTTTGTGTCCCCCTAAATTTGTATGTTAAGCTCTAACTTCCAGTGTGATTATATTTAGAGTAAGGCCTATGAAGAGATAATAAAAGCTCAATTAAAATCATAAGGGTGGGGACAAACACCATTATAAGAAGAAGAAAGGCCCAAGAGCAAGCTCGCTCTCTCTCTCTCTCTCTCTCTCTCTCTCTCTTTCTCTCTCTCTCTCTCTCTCTCTTTCTCTCTCTCTCTCCCTCTCCCTCTCCCTCTCCCTCTCCCTCTCTCCCTCCCTCCCTCCCTCCCTGCTGTAAAGACCCAGGAAGAAAGTGAACATGTGAACATTTGCAAACCAGGAAGAGGGCTTTCACCAGCCACCAAATCAGTTAGCCCTTTGAACTTGGACTTAGCCTCCAGAATGCTAAGAAAATAGATTTTCATTGTTTTAAGCCACTCTGCCTATGGCATTTTATGATAGACCAAGCTGACTACTTTAAGATGATTCTTATTTATTTTAAAATATTAGACAAATTTATTTTGAAACCAGTAATTCCTGTATCTATATTCTATGTGGTCTAAATCTTAAATTTCTTGTTCCTGATGACTCTTACTTATGATGATTTTTTTCTATGGCTATTTTGTGACTTTTAAAATTTTTTACTTTATGTTCATTAGTTCTTAATCACTGGGAATTTTTACTAGGCCAAGTTTAAATCTCCTAGAGTTAATTTACATTTGTTTCTTTTTGCGTGTGTGTGCCTGAGAACATGAACAGCTCATGATAACTTTTAAACTGTATTCCATGTTTAAAGGAACTTATTTCTTCTTATTTATCTTAGCCTCTTTTTTCAAATTTTCTCATGTACTTTAAATACTGGTGGGCTGGGCATGGTGGTACATGCCTGTAATCCCAGCACTCAGGAGGCTGAGGCAGGAGGATCGCTGTGAGTTTGAGACCAGCCTGGGCTACATAGTGAGTTCCAGGTCAGTCTCAACTATGTAGTGAGACCCTGTCTAAAAAAAAAAACCAATTCCCCCCAAAAAATAAATAAATACTGGTTGATCAGATAGAGAGAGACAGACAGATGCTGACTAATATTAATCTATTTTGGAAACTAGTGTTTTATCCCATGGTGAGAGAAACAGGAGCTTCTTTTTTTTTCTTTTTTTTTTTTTTGGAGTGTCTTTACATATAAAGATAACTATAGTTCAGGGTGTAATGAGTGGACAAGCACATACTCACAGGCAGACTTTCAAACAATTGCTCCAAGGTACTTCAAATATTATAAAAGTTAAAGTAAAACATTATCTTTGAAATTTTGAAAATTTGAAGTTTCAGATCACACATCTTTCATCTTTTTTAGGGGGCAGAGAAGTCTTCCCAGTTTATGTCCTTATCATAATTCATAAAGAAGGAAAGTTTGCCAAGTATATCCTCTTTGTGTGATTTATAAAACATGATATATGTCCAAATTCTCTGTGTCAAACTTATCTAATTTAGTCTAATCATTCTCACATTAGACTTTTGTCTGTTCATAGCAGACAATATGTGTGAGTCATTTGCTTAAAGTATAGTGCTAGTTAATTGCCAACATGAATGCCTTCTTCAGCTTAGGAAGAAAGGCCTCTGAGCTTTACAAGTCCTAAAATAGCTGTTTTTCAAAGTTAACAAGTTAGAAAATTGTAAAGATGAGTAAAATGTTTCGCACAAAAGAAAGGAGAGGAACAAGATGGTTATAAGTAATGGCTCAAATTGGTCAAGTTCTGCTCTCTGATCTCTCCTTCTCTATTCATTGCTCTCAGTGAATAGAGAAAATCTCTTGTTTCATGTTATTCATAACCCTCCTATTGAGAGCTACCAAGCCATTGCCACTTGAGAACACCAGATTGGGAGAAGGTGGATGTTAAGGTTTCAATCTAGAATGTCCTCCCAAAGGCTCATGTTTCAGAAGCGGAGCTTTTGGAAGGTGACTGGGTCATGGAAGCACTGTACTTGTGCTATTATGACATAGGGACTGGTTGCAAGAGGTGAGTCACTAGAGGTGAGTCCTGGAAGAGTATATCTCCCTCTCCAGATCATCTCTTAACTCTGCTTTCTGGCCACCGTGACATGAGAAGCTTTCCTCTACCAGACTCTTCGGCCAAGACCTTCCTGTCTTGCAGCCAGCCAATGACGGGTTGAATAGTCTACAAACCATGAGCCAAAATAAACCTCTCCTCCTTTAAATTGTAGGTATAGGGTATTTTGTCCCAGCAGTGAGGAAAGTGACTAAGACAGTGGCTTTGACCAAAATGATAGTCTTCTGTCTCTTCTCAAAGGCATGCATTTGCTTTCCTCTAACCCTAAGTACAAACTTAGCACTTGTCCTACAGTACAGGCTTCAGACCTACTTCTGAGGCTATCTTGGTTCACGGAAGTCTGTGTCCCAACCTTGCTGAGTGTCCCTAGTAGAAAACTTACCCTCACAGAGGGCCCGTTCTTCTCTCTACCCTATTTCATCCCTCTTAAGTTTTTTTGTTACATGGTAATGCCATCCTTTTTCTGGAACAGAATATAAATCTGTTGGATCTCTGTAAAACTGTCACATCTCTATGAGATAACTTACAAATATAATGTGACTTCCAGAAGCTCTTCTCTTGCAATAAACAGAAGCGTTCTAAAGTTCAACCAGAAAGATAAGTGGTCAAGGGGTCGAGGATTTAGCTCAGTGGTGCTGCCTCCTGCCTCACAAGGACCCAAGTTCGATCCCTGGTACCAAAAAACAAAAAGGCAAGTGGTCAAGAGATATAAAAAGAACTCCATGATATAGGTCAGCTCAAACAGCATATTAAAAAGCAATACTTGTTAAATACTGTGGCTCTGATATAGGATATAAGTATATAGCTGAGGAACAGAATGAAAATGTACAAGTAAATGCAATTATTTTTATAGATGATAGGCAGAGGTAGATAGATGAGAGAGAGAGAGAGAGAGAGCAAGGAGATAGAGAGAATTTAGTGCTGATAACTTGACTTATCCATTAGGCACAGAAGGCACTGTTCTGGAATCCATAAAGTATTTCAATTTTAAGTTTTTTTAAGATAAGAAGAAAGAGAAAAAAAGGATAACAGTAATGAACACATAATGATTAATAAAGCTTGACATTTGCCTTTATAACAATGCAGTTAAAAAACCTAATTGTTTTTATGGAGGAAGGCACCTATGAAAGTAAAAGAGCCTAAGATCCATGAAAACCATAATGTGGCTCTGATTTGAAAAGCTTAGTCTTCTCTATTCAAAATCCCTTTCATCCTCACCATCATTCTTAAGTTCAAATAAACATGCAGACTAAGTTAAAACAAAGTGCTTGCTATAGGAATGTAGCTGCAAGGAGTGTACAACCTTACCAAGGTTGTTCCTTGGTCCTCCAAGATAGACTCTGAAACTGCAATATTAGCTTAAGGAAAAATACAATTATAACAAAATTTTATATTTAAAATATAAATTTACTAAATATTTCAATATTAATAAATTATAGAGACTAAAACTAAGGGTTTTATATGTTTAGAGGATAGTGACTGAAGTTTGAATCTTTGAAGGAGTTCATAATGATAAGATTAATAGATAACTTCTGTATAAGAACAGACTAACCAGAGTGAAAATGACAACAGAAAAAGTTTCTTAATGAGAAGTGAGTTACTATGTATAGTATTTTAAAATGTATTCTAGTATATAAAATATCATATACGTTCCCATAACTAAATAAGCAAAGACACAAACAGAAAGAAACATAGATAATAAATAAATGTGAGAACATGTTCAGGGTGCAATAAAATTCAAATGAAACAATGGGATATGTTTTATGTCAATTAGCTTGGCAAGGAGGATATTATAATTCACTGGTGCCAGAGCATTGGGAATGAGTTTGACATGTATATGCTTTTCTGACAGTGGGTATAAAATAGGAACACAGCAGTGCATCTTGAAACCCTCTAAAAATGTTCACATCCTTTGTCTCACTAATTTCATTCACCATAATTTAAAATGTAGAGATTGTTATGGTTTGTACCTAGATGTCCCCCCAAAGCCTCATATGCTCATAACTGAGGCTTTTCAGAGGTGGCTGATTCTAGGGTGTGTGGTGGTGGGATTAAATTGTGTGATGCTGGGATTAAATTCTGCAATGCTAGGATGAAGAGTGTGTGATTACTAAATTAGTCCACTGATTGGTTAAGCATAGTTCTGGGTGTGGATAATGGGAAGGCCCATCCTGGGTGTGGATGGCACCACCGAATGGGTGGGTAACCTGGAAGGGATAAAAGCTGCCTCTCTGCTTGCTGCTGCTTCTTCACTACTTCACCACTTTGCTGCCTTCTGCCCACCATGAACTGTTTCTCCTTTGCGATGCTCCTCTGCCACTCCACCCTGCCTCGGACCCAGCCAGCTATGGACTGAAACCTATATGAACTGTGAGCCAAATACACCTTTCTTCCAACTACTCTGGGTGTCAGCTATTTTGACTCAGCAATGAGAAAAGTAACTAAGACAGATATTCCAAAGGGTAGCAAATCTCTATGTATGAAGGTCTTCACTGCAATACTGTCTATAATAGCAGAAACTGATAACAACCTAAATGCCCAACAACATGAAAAGTAAAAACAGTGAGTAAATTGCAGTGTATTACCTGGGTAGAATAGCCTGCACCTATCCCAATTATGAATAGGAAGGAGTGTAAAGGAGTTGTTCAAAATACCACTTAAAAAGGAAACTACCAAATAAACACATGCTTTAGTTATGACTGTGTGAAATGTGCTGGCATATAAATAAGAACTGTAAAGAAAAAGCAAATATATTGTGTTTGCTGCAGCTCCTTCTCTTTAAAAGTACAAAGTTGCTGAAGTTTCTCTTTAACATCTACACACTCTTCTACTTGATCCCTCTCCTTTTCACAACTCCTCCTTACTCATCTATTTAATGAATTCATGCCATTCCAGGGCACCACCGTCATTTAGAAAGTCAACAGAGAGATGCATTACTTTGCAGCCTTTATTTATATGAAGTACTACCAGAACATACAAATGAGTAAGACCTAGGTCCCTACACCCTGTGCTCGGGATCAAACCCAGGGCCTCACTTGCTAGACAAGTGCTCTACCACTGAGCTACCCCTGCCCCACCCCACCCAATCCCACACCACCCCTTCCCTCTTCAAAGAGATTTGCATTTAAAAGCTGCTTGAGAAATTTGCTTCTTTGATTATTCCACTCACTTCCACAACACTCATTTCTCTCTTTTTGGCTGCTCTCCTAGAGACTTCAAAATGCTCACATTTTCCTTACCTGTCAAAAATCAAAACTTTAACTCCTCACTTCTCTTTTGTCATTTTCCATTGTTCCCCCTTTCCAAATCCACAATTCACTGTTTCTAATTTCATAGTTATCAGTTACTGCTTCACTGACTGTTACTCAACTTATCATCATTAAAACCACAAGAGAAGTTAGGATTGCACAGGAAAATGTATAGCTCATGTAATCCAGGAAGAAGAGAGAGTAATTGCAAATAGAAGGGTGAATTCCGTGTGTTCAGAGAGCAGGCCAGTGAGTTCAGTGGAGAAGGGAAGGAACCAGACCTGGGGATGTTTCTAGTTTGCTTTAAGAAGTATGGGAAGACATGGGATAGAGGTAGGAGGAATGGGGCCTTCAGCTCTGGAGTCACATAATCCAGGTGATGTTTCTAAAAGATCACTCTGGTTGCAGTGTGGATACTAGGCTGATGGAACAAAGGATGAAAACAGGCCATCACTATAACCCACATAAGAGATTTTGATGGTTTTGGTTGAGGTGAGAGCAGTAGATATGGAGAGAAATGGATCGATACCAGATGTATTTTGGAAATAGAACCAATAATTTGCTGGTAAATTGCAAGGATTAGCACTAAAGAAGAGAATGATCAGGGGAAGGTAGGCCAGCCCCGATCCACCGGGGGAAGGAGAACCACGCCTGCTCCCGACCCAGCAGCCATCGCTCAAGCACCGGGAAGGTAGCCGCACGGGCCACCTGAACCCCCATAAGCCCCCTCCCCCACACTCTCAGACCTCCTGACTGTGCAAGTCTTTGGACCCACTCTGCCAAGACAGAGGTGGTCATCAAGGGTATTTTTCTGAGTTCCCAACTTTGAACATCTTTAAAGAAAGGGAGTGGGAAACCTGTAATAGAACGCTGGGGAGTTCAACCATTCAGAAGGATGGGGAACTCAATCTGGGACTTGCAGCCTGAGGTCAGTCAGCATCAGGGGGTTCAGCAATCAGCTAACTGAGATCAGGGGTCTTGCATCCTCACTCTGTCTGAGCCATTAAATGGTAAATATACTATATTGAAAAGTTTGTTCACTGCAGGCATGTTCTGGACTGCTTCTTGATTTCAATTTAATTCAAATGATTTAAGGGTGATAGACTAGTGACTACCACAGGTGCTCAGTGTCCAAGTTGTGCTTGATCTTAATGTGTTGCTGATTGTATCAGTTGGGGTAAAGCATTGCCGTTGATTTGATGAGCTGTTTTCTCTGATGTTATGAAGATGAGAATGTCTGTGGGTCGTTAGAGACACAGAAGCTAGGGTGCAACTGTATCAGGAAGATTTGGGTGATAATCCGGAGATTAAACCAAGGACAGTCCGCCAATAAAAATTAAAATGAGAAAACACTTAAGCAAGACACAAGGACAGACTTCCAGTTCACCAATGGCAAACAGTAGGGCAAATGAGGATGCAAAGGACGATAGTGAACCAGCAGGACACCCTGAACTCAAAGCACAGGAACTAACAAAACAGATCAATCAGGCTCTGGAAAAATTCAAAACAGAAATAATTTCCCAGATAAATATAGAGATAGTGAGCAAAATAGAAGTCATGATTCGAGACTCTAGAGCAGAAACTGACAAAAAAATAGATGAGCTCAGGACCATGATAGAAGCCATGAAGGCCCAGCATAAGAAAGAAATGGAAAAAATAAACGCCCAACATAGCAAAGAAATGGAATCCACAAAACAGATTCAAATAGATATCCAGGAGATTAAACACTCTATTGAAAGTGTACGCAACAGAATAAAAGAATGTGAAGATAGGCTCTCAGATATAGAAGATAAGATTGCAGTCGGTGACCATGAAAAGAAAGGTCTCTTAAAAACGGTAAGAGATCATGAGAAATCAATCCAACAACTCCTAGATGATGCAAAGAAGAATAACATAAGACTGATAGGAATTCATGAAGTAGCAGGAGAAAAAACAAATGACTTAAAAAAGCTGTTCTCAGAATTAATGACAGAAAACTTCCCAAACAGAGAGGAAGAGTTTGACGTTCAGATAACTGAGGCATATAGGACCCCAACTAGCTACAATTAAAAAAAATCTACACCTAGATATATAATAATCAAGATCCCAGAAACCCAACAGAAGAATAAAATACTACAAGCAGTA
>NW_022900928.1:14923647-14932453 GCF_012274545.1 Fukomys damarensis
TGAAGGGAGGGCAGGGACAAGGGGAAAAATGAGAATCAAGACCTATTATGTAAAGGTACAGAATCCCAATGATGAATGTAATTGTATTGTATACCTAGATTGTACCAATAACCTCAATAAAAAGAAAAGAAAAAAAAAAAAGAAGAGACTGATCAAAGAAAGATCTGCTATGTTTGACTTGAGAATCTAAGTGACTGGTTGTGCCATTTCCTGAAATGAGCAATCCTGTATTGGACATAAGTTTGGAGGGGAGTTCATCAATGGCTATATGAAATATTACCACGCACAAGATTACCATAAGCCACACTTGCACAGGTCTTCTTAGAAGAACAGAGGAGAGAAATCACAGTGTTTCAGTTAGGCACATCATAGGTTCCTCTTCTATTAGGGTCCTTGAAGCTTCCCAAGAGCCAGTTTATTCAATTACCCAAAGGCGTCTTCTCACCAAGTGACAGTCCACATGCAAGAATTCTAGATCTGCATCAGGCAACTGCGGGGGTTTCCCTAGGTTCATAGAATCGTTGCCCAAATGAGCCGATATTTCCATAACGACTCCAAGGACATAGCTTTATTTCCTAGAAATGACTTTGGCAATTCTAAGAATGATCACAGTTGGAAAGCACATTCTCCAACCAGGTATTTACGGTTTATTTATGCTTTCTCCTACTCCAGCTTTAAATTTCCATCAGGAATAATTGTTACCAAAAGCAAAGTTGCCTAGTAACATATTTGAAATTCTTGCCCTCGGTAGGTTATTAGAAGAACAAGTGCTGCTGTGCAAGATGAAGCAGACCAGCATTTGTAGCATGGCTGTACCATGAGCTACCATGAGATCTCATATCTGACTTCAGTTGCTGGGGCCACTGGTCCTGAGTTCCTTCATGGATGTCTTGGACATGAGTCCTAGCCCAGTTGCTGCCTCCCATCTAGAAGGAGCTTGCCAGAACAAAAAGAGGTCTTTTTCCTTCCCTTCCCTTTCCTTTATTTCTCTTTCTTCTCTTTCCTTTTATCCATATCTGGCCTGGGTTGTTTCTGCCTACGCATGCACCCTGCTGTGGCTTGAATAGTCCCTCCAAAACTCATGTTGTAGTTTACCACTCTGATAGGATTGAGCGGTAGGACCTTGAGACAGTGATTAGATTATGGCAGGACTGGGATAGTTAGACTGGGAGTGGATTTGTTATAAAAATGAGTTCAACTTCCCCCTTGCTCCCTTGAGTGCCCATGTCATGGGATGCCCTCTGTTATATTATAACACAGAAAGAAGGGCTCTTAACTGGAGTAGGCACTTTCATATTGGACCATCCGGGCTTCAGAACCATGGGAAATCTATTTCTTTATAAATCATCCACTATGTGGCATTCTGTAATAGCAACATAAAATAGACTAAGACACTCCCAGATCCCAATCCTCTCTGCTGCTAAATGCACTTGTAGCTGGCCTTTGTGGCTGCTGTCTGGATAGTTTTCAGTGGGCTGTCTGGCTTCCACTTCTGTGCATTCCCTGCTTTTGACTCTACATCTTGTGTTTCATTATAGGGAAAACAGGATTAAAAGAAGTAGTTCTATTATTGGACTCAAGGCAACCAGCACGTGTTTCTAACTAGTAAGTGAGATCAACTACATAGGCCATTAATGTTCCTGTAGAACTGTTTGTGCAGTTCTCTAGGTATGGAAGCTAAATTGGTGCAGCATCACAGACTTTAAAGTCACTTGCTAAGATCGCTGTGGTTTGGCTCACCACGGAGCACATCATTGGCAGAAAAGCCTTGCTCAGGACAGGTCTTCGAATTGTAACAAAGTCTTTCATACAACAGGGAGGATGCAGAGGAAGGAAGGAAGGACAGAAGGGAGGGAGGCAGGCTGGAAGGGAAGGATGGAGAAAAAGGAATGTAGAGAGAGAAGGAGCATCTATAAAGAGAATGTTTTAGTTATTTGGATGAAGAATCAAAATTCCACCCCCTTTGGAATCATTAAGATGAAAGTAAAATAAAGTGTGGCAATGCAGTATGTTTTGCAAGGGTGCATGATGGTTGGAGTTACAGCTTTTCAGGGGCATGGTCATCATTTTAGAGGCTTAAAGGACTTGCTTTGCTAGAAAAGTGGGACAGAAATCAAGACCATAAGCATCAAAGGAAAGGTCCATGCGTTCATTCCTCCAACAATCTTATTTACCATGAACTAGGTATGGGCCCAGCCTTGGACCCAGTGAACACTAGAGGCAGAGGCAAAAACAATAGAATATTTAAGGCCACTGGCTTCCTGGGGACAAGGAAAGAGAGGAGTAGCCTGACCACAGACCTTGCAGCACTGTGACCAGGTTTCACTCTATCCCCGACCAGAAGAGGATTGTCATGGCTTGTATCTAGATGTCCCCCCAAAGCCTCATAGACTCATAGGTGAGGCTTTTTGGGAGATGACTGGATAATGGGTGTGTGGTACTGGATTAGCCCACTGACTTGTTTAGCATAATTCTCAGTGTGGGTGATGGATTTACTGAAGAGGGAAGACCCATCCTGGGTGTGTCTAGCATCAACCAATGGTCTTGTAGCCTGGATGGACTAATAGGGAAAGCAGAAGGAAGGCTGCAGCCTCCTGCCTGCCACACCATGAACTGTTTCTCCTCTGCGGTGCTGCCCTGCCTTGGAGCCAGCCAACTATGGACTGAAACCTGTACAAACTGTGAGCCAAAGTAACCCTTTCTTACTTTCACTTGTGGGTATTGGGTATTTTCTCCCAGTAACCAGAGAGTAACTAAGACAAAAGCAAAGTGTAGAGGGCTTTGAAAATCATCTGCTTCTATCCCACCTCTGTCATTTAGATCATCTCATATAAAATCTTTCACCTAAAAGCTACATCTTTGCATTTCTTTCTCCTCTCTGTACTGTTTGCGTAGCATCCTCATGAACACTGATCCTCGTGACAATAAAAAGTGAAATGGTGATGATCCCCATTTCACAGGTGAGGAGACTGAAATTTGGACAAGGCCAAATGACTAAGCGAAAGAAGATTGGTAAATAGGAAAAAACAACTGACTGGAAACTCAAGAGATTTGACTCCTCTCTTTGTCACTAACCCATGTAGATGACCTTTTCCTCTTATTTCTTCACCTGAGACGCTATGTTCAATAGGGTTCCTTCCAATTTTTCACTATAAAATTATAAAACCTCTCCATTCCTTTGCAGATTCCTGACCCAAAGAGCTGCTTAACTCTGATGACCAGGCCAAGAGCCAGAACAACTCAACTGGAAACGGGGGCAGGGAATAGAACCCAAGTATCATCATTCTGTCAATCTCCCAGGAGATTCCAGTGTGCGTCCAAGGTTGAGTCTTGGAGGAACAGATAGGAGGGCTGCCTCACCCTGCCCCTTTCTTCTTACCCTCCATCTCCGGCCACCCAGTTATCTCCTCCCTGTCATAGAGCAGCAGGAAGGATACCTTCCTTAACTGTTTTCCCTGCCTTCGCAGTCCAGCCTTTGCTGACAGCACCAATGGACTCCACAGATTAAACAGTCGTGGTGATCTGTGGTGATCGTAAGCTGTCCTAGGACTGTCTTGCCAGACAGTAGCAAAAGCTGCCCTGTTCCTGGTTTGAATTTACTGTAAATAGCCTCCACTTCCTCCAGTACCCATACTTATTAGCCAAATGGAGGTGAGTAACAGCTAATGGGATGTGGGAGCAGAAATGAGCTGTCCAAATAGAGTGGTAGCCCCCACAACTGCTGAATTAAGTCAGAGACACTTAAAGCTTCAATTTCTTCTTGTAAACTAGCCTTCCTCTTGGAGGCACAGCCTGGAGTCTTTCAGAAACAAAGCTGCAAGTTTTGGTGAGATTTTCAATTAGGGAGGGCCCCAAGGGAGGTGATAGAGAGGCTGCCTCTTTCCTGCTCACTTCCCACAGCACACTTCACTTACCACCCTTTCGCTCCACTCCCTCCACCCTCACCCCTTTTCTGAGCATTATTTCTATGGTTTAAGAGACAATTTTTCACTGTTTGAAATCCTTCCTCTTGGGGTTTCCTCCACAGCACGGAATGGAAGGGACATTGAGATGTCTGCTATCTTCTTGTCCTGGTGCTTTCCCAGGATCCAGGACTCTGAGTGAAAGGGGGAGATATCCACCAGGGAACCATTTCCACGTTAACCACACTTTTCCACTTAGACGAATGCTGCAAGTCATTTATTTATGCATTAATTTGCTTATCCAATACAAGTATTTGGTTTTTAACCACATACAAGGTGAATACTATGTCCTTTCTACAAGCTCTGCACCACCCTGCCACAGAGGTGAACAAGGAGACGTGGCAGGATACTGTGTCTGCATCTCAGAAGCCACAGAGTTATCACTCTCCCCTTACCCAATACTCATGGCTATTGGAGACTGTATCATTGGAGTATGCTTCTGGGAGGAAAGAGAAACAGATCATACCCATTCCTCTATTGAGGTCCAAAAATACATTAGATGGCCTGAGACTATCCCTGTCAAGGCTAGAAAGCTGAATAAAGCCATGGCAATGAGAAAGATATATGAAAACCCAAAAGTAGGCTGAGCTTCAAGGAGTTGGCAGGGGTTGGCAATCAAGAAGAAGAAATACTGCTTGTAGGGATAGTGTATGGCTAAATAGGAAAACTGCAAGTTAGCAACGCATGTGCACATGGGGGAAATCAAGGAGGGCATGTTATATGAGTGCCTTAAGATTTGAGTCTCAGGGCATAAAACCTCTCTTGTACTTGAGAACAAGATATTGGCTCCCCATTGCCCAGAACTAGGAGTTACAAACAGGTCCACCCTCCACCCACCTCACAGTGTGGGAGGAGAATGTGATGAAGCCCCCATAAGAGAGATTCCTCACTTCCACTCTGAATATTAATATTAATGGAATATTAATGGAACAATGGGCTAGGCCAGTAGGGGTAAATCCTTCCCTTCTGCTACCTTTGGTCAATTACACAGGACTAAACTAATCAGTACATGCAGAGATTAGTTCAGGAAAGGCCCAGACTGTGAAAGCCTCAAGAACTTGACTGCTAATTCTAAGTCAAAGCTGTTCTTCCCTACTCTGGATGGCACAGCAGGAAGTGAGAGCCATTCTGTTACTGTAACAGCCAGTCTGAGGAGGAAACCAGTACGTGAGGGTGCTCCAGAATATGGCAGAATAGAATCAGAGGCCTCTGTAACATCTCCCAGAAATTCACAGCCCCTCTAGACTCTTGTAACCATAAATCTCCCAAGTCATTTCACCATTTGATCTAGGCTTTGGGTTATTTGCAAAAGAAAACAAACAACTGATAGGCTCCAAAAGCTCTACCTGTTGTTTTCGTGTTCTGGCTCCTCAAACAAAAGCCTTAAGTAAAACACAACATGAGGGACACTGTGTTTGAGATAGGAATGTACGGTCCCCAAGTCCTAAACCCCTTCTTAATTTCCTATATTAGTTTTCTAAGGTATGCTTTGATTCCTCTGCCATTATATATGCCAAACTCCTTCCTAAAATCTCCTTCACTCCCTTCTCTGAAATTTCACTGCTCAGTTTGGATGGCATTTACTCTCTTTGCTTCTCCCTCCAAAGAAGAAATAATCTCTCACTCTTCCGTGCCCTATGGGACTTGTCTCTATCCCAAGGACCCACTGCTAGCACTTTATTAAGTGATCCTGATGCAAAGATTGTCATTTGCACCTATCTTATTGTCTGGCACATGGTAAATATTCAGGAAATGTTGGATGAAAGAAAGTTATGTGCCCTAATGTCTCGTATTAATTGTTAGAGGACATTATTTTTTAAATACAAAATAAGTTTTCTCACCCATCCTTTCAAAGGATAATGCCTTGGCAAAAGACTCAGGATATGAGGTTTCGAGTTTATGGTATGAAAATGGTCTTGGGAATAGGTGGGAGGAGGAGCAATTTGAACACTGACTGGAAGTCATCCTTGTCCCAGTCCCTGCTCCCCATTAGTCTCTTCCTTTATGCTGAGAGTCTCATTATAAGAAGCCTCATCATCCAGTGCACCATCCTCTAATTGTTTATGGCAGTCTTTTGTGGTTTGTAATTATTGTTTATTTGTGCTTCTCTAATGTTCATAGAAAGGTTGGTATAACTTGAAAGAATAGCAGAATCCAAGCTAATACGTATCCAGTTGATATCTGTGAAGCTGCCAGTGTGCTTGTGTTGTGTTTGGAGAAGAGAAGGGACAGTATTCTATAGCGCCATGTTGCTGTGTGTTGCACGAAACTGCAGCCCTAGTCGCTCAGGAGGGTGAGGCAGGGGCATCACTTGAGCCCAAGAGTTCAAGGCTGGCTTGAGCAATAAGGGAGGGAATAGAACCAGTTACCATCAAGACCCTACTTTTAAAAAATAAGTGCCACATAGGAAGTCATTCTGAAGAATAAGGCCAACAGGTGATAAGGGGATGGAGAGGAAGAGATGGCGGCGCCCACAAAATCCTCCCTGTACTGGAATCAGGCACTCTTGTTTAGTCTCTCCTTGGTTCATCTGTGCATCATTGTTGACCTGAGCTTAAGAAATTAGTTCCCCTCTCTCTTGATGCCTAGCAGCCTTCCAGGTGTCTTGCCTATCCTCCAGCCAGCTGAATCTCAGCACTTATTTTACACAGTCATCACAGTGCATAGCCCAGGGGGCACACAACAGGCAGACACTTATTTATATAACAAATATTAATAATATCTGTCCTGCGTAACTGTTGCGAGAATTCAATGATATAGCATATGTAAATGACTGCACCTAGAGGTGGATGTGTATTGGCATTCTTTCTTCATTTCCACCCTCTATAATTTCCATATATCTAAGCTCTTTGCCACAGGACTTTTCAGCACCTCTTTCTGGAGGGAGTGCATGGCCCTGCCCTTCACTAACAGTGAGTGCAGCCATCTGACTTACTTTGGTCAGTGGAATGTGAGTGGCTGTTACCTCTGTCGTGTCAGACCAGAGGCTTGACATGTGCTCGAGTGGGTCTTCTTGACCTTGTGCAGCTTCTGCCTTCTTCTACAAGAACAGGCTGGCCCACTGCTCCTCCAGTCTGAGTACAGAAGTGGGGGCGTTTGGGACTGAACCCAAGCCAAAGTTTGGAGATCACCCAGGCCAAAAAAAAAGTACAGATGAGATCAACCAAACCACAATTCCACAACTCATCTGCAGACTTATCTGAAGGAAAATCAAGTGCTGCTGCAAACCAGTGTGATTGTTTTTTATACAGCTGTACTGCAGTGTGGCTGACTAATAAAGAAGCTATTGTTGCTGTTGATGTTTCTGCCCCGCTGAGTATTTCGGCCTTCAGACTTCAGATCTCACTGTCCCCACAGACTGACTCCACTATGACAAAGCCCAGTTAACTGCAGCCCCCTTCCTTATCCGTACCCCTGGGATACGTGTTTCCATGTTAGAGAGGGTGAGGATGCCTCTGAGAGTGCACTTAGACGAGCGTCCCAGGGGCTCTCAGCAAGCAAACCCTCATGTTCCTTGATCCAATTCAGCATGCCCTTGATCTGATTTGGCATGATCCTTGATCCAATTTAGCTCGCATGTCTATCCCTTCACCAAACTTGGGGCCATAGATAGAGCCATAGATAATCTGAATCACATGTCCTTTTCCAAGTGCTAGGGAGTCAGCCTCAACCAAAGTACTTAGAGTAGGCAGGCTTGGCATTCATATTCAAACAAAAATCTGGGTTAACTGTCAAGACAGAGGAAACGAATGTTGGGAAGCCACGTTCTTGTGGATTCACTGCGAAAATTGTTGCCTTCAAAAAGTAAGTGAGATCTGGTGTTTTTAAACAGGGTATTCTAGAACACGGTCCAAGAGAGCAGTTTCTTCCAGGAGTCCCTCTCAAGTAGAGTGAAGAATCAGCAGTGCTGGGGCTAAAGGGCACCTTCCCCAAAGCTGCAGTCTGGGTTCAGAAAGATCGTGGGCTATGGCTTCACACACAATTGGATTTGAAACTCTAGTTCTACCACTTACTGAATAATCAAGTGTGTTGCTGAATCTCTCTGCAGGTCTCTAATTCACACATGTAAATTACACAGCAAGAAAGTCTACTTCACAGTATCTTGCGAGAATTAAAAAACATAAAGCTCTTAAATTACCTAGCAAAGTGCTAACCGCAGGTGCTCATTTTTCTTTGTTCCTTGTTTAGAGTAGAATCAGAACAAAACAACTGTAATAGCCTAAAGCATGGGTCTTTACCAGAGGAGATTCTGCTGTCTAGGAGATATGGGTGGGGCTTACTTGGTGCTGGGCCAGACTGGAAATATGTTAACAAATATGTAATCTTCATCTATCCTTTTCCTGGATTCTTCAGATTCTTCAGTGTGTTAATTAATAATAGCACAGTCTTCTAAAAGATCGGTCTTTTCCAGGGACCACAACTTTCCAGAGACATTGTCAGATTGTCAGAGACAAATGCCTATGCTCAACCATTTTATACATATATTACTGATCTTATCCTAATTACTGATCTTGCCCTAATATTCTCAAAAAAGTTCACTCTAGTCTCCTAGAAACTGAAGAACTGAAGTACTTCATCACCTACCCTTCATCGTGATAATGAGTTAGTGTGAAATCTTTCAATAAAATAAAAATCACTAGGGAGAAGGTGGTAGCATTCATCATGTATCCAGTCTAGAGAATTAAGAGCTCATGGATCCAAATCAGGCAAGCCTCTCTCTCTGCTCCTAGCATTGCGCTCCTACAATTGAACCCTGTATCCAAGAGCTGTTGCAAAGGTCTTACATGGATTTCCCATAAGCCTTTCATCATAGTGCTTTTTTTTTTTTTTTTTTTTTTTTTTTT
>NW_022900928.1:14932681-14942006 GCF_012274545.1 Fukomys damarensis
TTTTTTTTTTTTTTTTTTTTGAGACAGGGTCTCACTATATAGTTGAGACTGACCTGGAACTCACTAAGTAGCCCAGGCTGGTCTCAAACTCACAGAGATCCTCCTGCCCCAGCCTCCCAAGTACCATGGTGCATTTATTAAAACTAACTACTATTGACCCAGTAATATTACTGAACTACAGAACTTGTTTAGATTTTAGCAGTGTTTCCTATAATGTGGTTTCTATTTGGGGGACATCATGTGACATTTTGTTGCCTTGTCTGAAGTTCCTCTGATACTTTCATAACTTCTCAGTCTTAGTTTCTCATGACCTTGACATTTATAAATACACAGGTCAAGTATTTTTAACACCCCCCCCAATTTGAGTTATCTGATGTTTTCTCGTGATTTGGTCGAGGTTACAGAAGTTGGAGAAGGACAGCCCAGAAATGAGGTGTCTTTCTCACGTCTGTGATGTCATCAGTGATATTAAGGATGATCACTTGGTGAAACCAGCGTTTGCCAGGTTTACCTGTTACCAAGGATATGGCCTGTCCTATAATAGTTTCCATCTAGAATGATGACCATATAGAAGGGAACTACATATGGCAAGGGGATTTAACGACCTTGGGGGTCAGAAAAGCCTCTTCCAGGAAGTGGCATCACTCTGAGCCCTAAGAAGAAACCAATACTTGGGCGCCAGAATTACTGCATGTTTTGATCAGCTTAAACCTCGAAGAACTCATCTATTACCATAGTTTTGTGATTAACTCCCTAACCTTTCCTTTCCTTGTTTATCTTTCCCCTGAAGAGGCGCCTGCTCCACCTCTCTATAGCATTCCTTCATTAATTCTCTCATTCATTTATTTGACAACCTTTACTGAAAAGAAAAGCCAGGATGTAAAAACGGCAAGATGTGTTCAAAAAGCTTAAGGGGCGGGGATTTAGCTCAGTGGTGTCACGCCTGCCTGGCATGCACAACGTCCTGAGTTCGAGCTACTTAAAACTTAGGTGGAAAAGGTGCACATTTCCAATGATGAATGTCATTATATTGTATACCTTAAATGTACCGATAAAATCACTTAATTAAAAATAAGAACTAAGATTGATTATGTAAAGGTGCAAATTTCCAATGATGAATGTCATCATATTGCATGCCTTAAATGCACCAATAAAATTAATTAAAAAAACTTAGGTGAAAGTTTTGCACATTATTTTAAAGGTAACAAGGAACCATGGATGGCTTTAAATCAATAATTGATTAAACCAGATATCCTAGTGGAGAGAATAGACTGGAAGGCAATAAGTCAACAGAAGGCTTAATAAGACGTGATCTTTCTCTTGTCTCACAGAATTAGGGTAAGGTTTAAACAAGGGGATACATACGAAACCCCTATCACCAAGCTTAGTATATGACAAATAATCACAATATGTTAATGAGTTCCTAGTTCGATAATTGATTCATTTTTATTTACCTTCATTTTTCTCTCATTCTCCTAACTATACGTTTTTTCCATTAAGTTTATTGGTACTTTTTAGTATCAACACAGTTACATTCATCATTGGGATCGTGTACCTTTAATGATGTATCTTGGTTCTTATTTTTTCCTCATAGCCCTGCCCTCCCTTCACCCCCTCTACATCTTCACCCGCTTCCCTATCTTCAAAGACTTTGTTTCCATTTTCCCTTTTTTCTTTTTCCTTATTCCCATTCCCCTACCCTTCCCACTTCCTCTACTCCTTTAGACCTTTTCTTCCTATTTCACATTATCGATGATACAATTTGACCCTTCTTTACACTTTTAGTTTTTCACACCAGAGAAACTATTTGGTATTTACACGTGTGTGTCCTATTTATTTCACTTAAAGAGTACGGCCTCTATAAGTATGCGTCCATTTAGCTATAAATGACTTGAGTTTCTCATTCTTTATGACCAAGTAGTACTCCATTTTATAGAAAAACCACATCTTCTTTATCCAGTCTCCAACTGATGGGCAAATGGGCTGTTTCAAGTTTTAGCTATTACAAACTGTGCCACTATAGACATGGGGGTCCATATCGCTGTGGTATGATTCTTTTAATTCTTTTGGAAAGATACCCAGAAGAAGGAGAGCTAGGTCAAATGGGACCTCTAATCCTGGAGGGGGGGGTGTTTTTGGTACTGGGGATGAAACTAGGGACCTTGGGCTTGTGAGGCAGGGGGTGACACCACTGAGCTAAATCCGTGGCCCGCTACTTCCAGTTTTTTGAGGTATCTCCGTATTGATTTTCACAGTGGTTACACCAGTCTGCACTCCTACCAACAATGGAGAAGGGTTCCTTTCTCCCCACATCCCCTCCAGCATGTGTTATTGGTTAATTTCTTGATAGCAGCCATTCTTTCTGAGGTGAGGTGGAATCTCAGTGTTGTTTTCATCTGCATCTCTCGAATGACCAGTGATGTTGAACATTTTTTCATCTATTAATTTGCTGCTTTTACTTCTTTGTCTGAGAAATGTCTGTTCATTTCAGATGCCTGTTTTTGAATTGGGTCTTTATATTGGGAGGTCTGAGGTTTGTTTTAGTTCTTCATATATTCTAGATAGTACACCTTTGTCTGAATAGCTGATAAATTTTCCCCCATTGTAGATTGTCTCTTAGCTCTGTTGTGGTTTCTCTTGCAGTGCAGAAGCTTTTTAATAGGATGAGATCCCAGCTGTTGATTCTTTGTGCTAGTTCCCATGTTACTGAGGTTTATTCATAAGTCTTTTCCCACACCAGTGTCTTCGAGAGTTCTACCTAACTCATCTTCCAGCAAGTTTAGTGTTTCTGTTTTAATATTTAGATCTTCAAGTCACTTCAGTTTTAGTTTAGTGCATAGTGAAAGATAGGGGCCTAATTTTAATCTTTGGCAGGTTGAAATCCAATTTTTCCACCACAATTTATTGAAGAGGCTATCTTTCCTCCACTGAGGATGGTTGGCTCCTTTGTCAAAGATGAGTTAGCTGGGTACATCTGGAGTTGTTTCTGCATCTTTGAATCTGTTCCACTGATCCTTGGGTCTGTTTCTTTGCCAGTGCCATGCTGTTTTTATCACAGTGGCTTTGTTGTATAGTTTCAAGTTAGGGACTATGATAACCCCGTCATGTCTCTGTTGCCTAGAATGGCTTTTGCTATTCTAGGCCTCTTCTGGTTCCAAATGAATTTTTGAATTGTTTTCTCTAGTGCTGTGAAATATACTATTGAAATTTCAATTGGGATTGCATTGAATCTGTATACCAGTTTGGGAAGTATGGCCATTTTCACTATATTTGGTCTTCCTACCCAGGAGCAAGGGATGTCTTTCCATTTTCTTATATCCTTTTCTATCTCTTTTTTCAGAGTCCAGTAGTTTTCAGTGTAGAGGTCTTTTGCTTCCTTGTTTAGATTGATTCAAAGGTATTTCATATTTCTGCATGCTATTGTGAAAGGAATTGTTTCCCTAATTTTTCTCTCAGTGAGTCTGTTGTATATAATATTTTTCATTTTTGAGTGTTGACCTTGTATCCAACTACTCTAGTGAATCTGTCAATTAAGTCTAGAAGTCTTTTGGCAGAGTTTTTTGGGTCTTCTATATAAAGTATCATATCATCCTGACTACACTTTAGAAAGAAAATCAACAGTTACACCTTAACTGCAACTAGAATTGATAAGCATGCTAGACACAGTGAACAAATATGAATAAGATCCAAGTCTTTCCTTAAGATGCATTTATAACAAGACACAACACGGTGTAGCATGAACTGCGATAATGAAATGAGCCGGATCTCTCAGCAGTCAGGCAGGGCATGCTTTACCTCTCTGCTACTAATGTCAGGCAAAATATGTGTTACAGAGGCTTTCAGCACAGACTTCTTGACGAAATGAATGCATATTCTGGTTGTTGAGAGAAGGAGTAGAAAGTTTGGATGTACTGAAAATTTATATCTTAGGATTTTACAGAGGGTCACTGAATACTGTAGCTTTCCACATACGCTGTTGGTTATTGCTGTGCTTCCAGTTCCTTTTATTTTTCATGACAGTTTCTTCAGAGCGATTGTATAATCACATTTTAATCAAAACTTTCCTATCATAAAACACAATGTATTGACATGAAAACATCAAATCTGTACTGAGTTGTTTGATTTAGTAATACTACATTCCTGATTATCTGTGGTATTTTCATCTGAGTTACAGACAATATGAGGCAAATTTCATTCTCTGTTACTGCTTTTTCCCACCACCTACCTGCACCCTGGTCACCTGTCCTAACCTCTCTCTGACATATGTTTAGAAAATCAGAGTAAATCCACCCTTAGACTGAGCAATACAACAGTGAAGTGGTAAGGAAATCTATAATTCTGGGTAAAGTAAATGACCATGGAATCATACTTACCACTGTTCCTCTCTATTAACATGTGTAGGGTCCCATTTGCTATTCTAATATATTTTGTTCCTTAGGTAAGTCGAGAAGAGGTAAGTAATCATGTCCATGGGAATATCTGCCACACTATGGGAAAGTTAAAGGTCAAAGTTGTTATATTCTTTAATTCATGATTCTTATGGTGGCAATTGACCTTGATCGAATCACTTGCCTTTTTAAAAAACCATTTTATGTCACATATGAAATTCATGGGTGCCTGTCACCAATGTGCTGGAGTTGCGGCTCCACCTGCAAGAGCTGTCCTGAACAAATACATCCAAGGAGGACAAATGCACTTCTAATAGCTCCAAATACCACACTGGTACAAAATATTTTTAAAGAAAACTTGAAAAGTAATTTTGACAATCACATTTGAAAAGCACTCTTATATTAAAATCCATACTCAGAATTTTAAAGTAGAGAGTGTGTAGGAAAGGAAATGCAAGACCCAGTCTCCCGATTCAATTCCACATTCCCTCAACCCAGGGGTACATTTATTAAGCGTCTCGGGTCTCCTTCCAGCGATCTTTCTGCTTACGGTGACTACATAAATGGAGTGTCAGTCATACATTTTAATTCAAATGGCATTACCTCATATACATTGTTCCATGTTTTTCTTTTTAACTTAAAACCAGGTTCATACATTTAGAACTGTATCTTTTGTTAAGTGTTCATGTAGCATTCCATATACAGATTGTCAATTATTTATTTTATTTATCACTTAAGTTGTTTCCCTTTTCATTTCTTTGATCTTCTTTTTAACCTTTTATCTTTCCTTCCTGCCTTGCTTGCTATTAAACATAGCACTACAATGACCATCCATTTATGTACTCTATTTTCCAACTGAAGTAAATACATCCAGTGTTACAACTTGAAGTCTTGTGTGCCCTTCAAAATTCATGCTGAAATTTAATCTCCAATGCAATGGTATTAGAAGGTGGGGTCATGAGGAGGAGGCAAGGCCCTCAGGGATCTGCCTTCATCAATAGACTAGTGGCTTCCAAAAGGCCTTGAAGGGGCCTTTTGTCCATTCTGTCCATTCTGCCCCTCAGGACACAGCGATTGTCCCCTCTAGGGGATGCAGCAATAAGGTGCCACTTTGGAAACAGAGAACAGCCCTCAACATACACAAAATCTGCCAGTGCACTGATCTTGGACTTAGCTTCCAGAACTGTGAGGAACAACGGTCTATCATTTATAAATTACCCAGTCTTTGATTTTTTTTCTGTAGAAGCACAAACATGCTAAGATATGTAAAGCAATTATGTAAATTTCAAGCAGGAATCCTATCACTGCTTTGAATAACATTCTTCAGTCAAATTAGATGACCAATTAATCCATCCCACACCTCAAAGCACAAAGATATACTATTACATGCTTTCAATACATTCATGTTTTAGAGAATTAGATAAAGTGCTGGTAATCTATGGCTACCTAATAAATTGCTCCACAACTTAGTGATGTAAATCAAAAATAGTTATCATTTGTTGAGCTCGGAAATATGGAATTTGAACAGGACTTGGCAGGGAAGGCTTGTGTCCACTCCACACAGGATCGGCTGGAGGTGTGGCATGGCTGAGGGGAAGAGGATGCATTTCCAAGGCTGCTCACTCAAACTTCGGGTACTGTCAGTTGGGTGCTCAGCTGAGGCTGAGGCTTATGAACCTGTTTCTCTCGGCGCCACGTCTCCATACAGTCTAAGCTTCAGCATGGCATGATTCCAAGAGCAAAAATTCTCAAAGACAGATCTAGCTAGAAACTGTACTCCTGCCTTTTATGACCCAAACTCAATGTTTCACAGTGCCCCATCTACAACCTGGGCTTGTAACAAAGGTCTCTCTGGGTTCAAGAGCCACAGCCATAAAAGTCATCTCTTGGGGATGTGACAAAGTTCTCAAAAGCATCTGGAATGGGAAATATTAAATCTTCTTCTGGAAAACACAATCTTCCACTGCGAAAACACATCTTCTGCAAGTCCAGATAGATAATTCTTAATATAATACAATATTGATTTTGAGAGACTGATAGCCACATTTTATTTCTCTTCCTTTGATCTGATTCAGAAAGAAAAATTATAAGAAACAAATGTGCTTTTTTCTGGAGATGTAATAATCATCTATAATGACTAAAAACGGTGGTAGTGCATGGTCACCAATTTTTCTTCAATTGATAACAAATGATTCATTTTCCTACTCATCTTGCACCTAGCATAGGACTTCATGATTATTAGCAATTACTACTATTCAATATGAGATATTATATCTTCATTTCATTGATGGAGACAACTAAGTATGGAAAGGTAAAAGAACTTGTCTAAAATCATATTAGTGCTACAGCTGGAATTGGAATTCTAGTCGTAGAGAGTCTGGGTCTTTGTTCTAAATCTAATGTTCTTACTGTTACTGAAACTTCTTCCTAAAGTACTAGTTCAAGAATTTTGTTATGTCAGGCTTATCGGTAGGAAAATCCCAAATTGTGGCTCAATCCAAGTGAGCGGTTATACCTTATCAGAAAAATGTATCCTAAGATTTTTTTCTCCAGAGATATGGGTTGCATACAGATGTGGTTTGTATTTGAATATTAATGTCCTTTGTTCTGTGTCATAAAATGCTTGAATTAATACAATAAAATAGGATCTAAAGAGTCAGTGTGGGGAGAAATGAAATATTCTGTTGCTTTTTCTCCATTCTTTTCCTGTTCAACTTCACAATTTTATAAAATAATACACTCTGACACATGCCATTTAAGAGAAGGGAGCTTTGCAGAAAGCTGAGTATGTCCAGTGAAATAAAGAAAAAGGGGAATGTGTGACAAAGACAGAAAGTTGAATATTATTTTCCAAAACTGTTGGTGCCCTGGCTGCGCATTGGAATCACGTGGGGAAGTGTAGCAAATGGCAGTGCCCAGATGCAGCAGCTGCAGGTCTACATCCAGTTGTACAAGGTGGGGCCCAGGAATATCTGTCTATCAATACCCAGGAGGATACCGACACAAGGCTAGCAGAGCTCTTGGGGAATGCACAGGTTTAGGGGACAACTGGGGGTTTTTCTTAACTTTAATTTTTAGCATTTCTTATTTTAAATTTTGATGTCATTCTTTCCTGTCATCAGATTTTTTTCTGGCTTTCTCTCTCCTTTTTCTTCTTCTTCTTTTTTTTTTTTTTTTTTTTTTTTTTTTTTAAAGGTAATTTTTTTTTACTCTCTCCTTTCTTCTTCTTCTTTTTTTTTTTTTTTTTTTTTGAATACTACAAGGTAATGTCTGTTCTTGAATAGCAGCTGAGACTGATTCATTCTTTTGCAATTACATTAGGTTATTGTAATATCTTTTGTGCTGAATCAGATGAAACTCTATTTCCATATTTGCACTGGAATTTAACAATGGAAAAATGTGATTGTGGGCTACATGATATTTTACTACTTACACTTCTTTTAAATACAGTATCAAAGCTTATTGCCACTAAACTACACCAATAGTATGTCATTCAATCATCTTTTTTTTTTGGTACAGAAATTTCTAACTCCTAGAATCAGTTTTCTTCATTTCATTGTTTGTGACTACTTCAAAAACATGATGGATAGTCTAATGAATTATCATAAGGATAATTTCCCCCAAGGAATGAACTGTTACTATTTAGCATTCTTCTGCACTTAGATACTCAAGTATCTAGAAGGCTTCTAGTTCCTGCTTTCTCCAATCCTGGGTCCCAGATGTGTTAACATTTTTCATATCGGGTGTCTTTTAGTCTTCATTTTGTGTAGGAAATTCATTCACTTATTTAATAATTTTTTGAGCACACACTATATCCTAGGCACTAGAAATATAAAGATAATAGACAATACAGACAGCATTACTTCTTCAGTGATTTTTACAGTCTGATGTGAAAGAAAACACATTGTTATATAATTTGGGATAGAAATTATAGTTCTACCAGAAAAAAAGAAAACCAGTAGGAGATATGGGTGTATGTATATACAGTATATGAAAACATACACATATATCCATGAGAATATGTTTATAGGTATACAGGTTGAGCAGCCCTAATCCCAAATCTGAAGTGCTTCAAAACCAAAAGATTGTGAGTACCAACATGACACTACAAGGAGGAAAATCCACACCTCACCTCATAACGAGTGGCAGTCAAAATGCAAGCAAAGTAAAAATACCGTATAAAGCTACCTTCAGGCTATGCATGAAACATAAATCAATTTTGTATTTAAACTACCAGGCCCAAGATATCTCATTACTTATGTGCAAATATTCTACACCTCCCCCGAGCCCAGTACAAAACCTTCTGAAACACTTCAAGCATTTCTGGTAAGGTATACTCAGCCCATATATGAATATAAGAAGGTTCACTGCAAGACATTGGCTTACAGACTTGCATAAGAAGCTCAAAAAACTCACCTGTAAAACAAATGATTTGATTTTAAGATGGGCAAATTAAACTGATTTGCCCACATTTCTCAAACAAACAAACAAAAAAAAAGACATACAGATGGCCAAGCATGTGAAAATACGCTCATCACGACCAGTCATCAGAGAAATGCCAATCAAAACCACAATGAGATGACATCTCACCCTAGCTGGAATGGCTATTATCAAAAAGGCAAACCATAATAAAAGCAGATAGAGGGGAGCTCTCAGACACTGTTAATAGTAATGTTAGTGCAGGCAGAATGAAGACAGCAGAGAAATTCTCAAAAAATTAAAAATAGAACTACCCATAGGACCCACCTATCCCACTACTGATTATAGAGGAAAGGCCATTTGTGTCAAATTAAAGCATCGTGGTGTGTCATCATCCACCAGATCTGGCAGCATGTGACTTCTGGCTCTTCCTCCAAGTAAAAAACGACCATGAGTCTGCGATCACCCGGCGGCGTGCGCACGAGCTCCCGGCCTGCGCGGGAGCTCCCGGCCTGCGC
>NW_022900928.1:14947128-14960618 GCF_012274545.1 Fukomys damarensis
AAAAAAAAAAAAAAAAAAAAAAAACGACCATGAGAGGTAAATGTTTGAACCACTTCAGGACACTGCGGCAGCAATAACAGTGCACCAAAAGACATTCTTGAAATAGGACTTTCAGTACTTTAGAAAGTGGAAAGTACAATGGGAATATATTTCCCTGGCCATTGTGAAAATAAATTAGAATCCAGTATCAGAAAAATGGTTATAAAATGCACAAATATTTGGAAATTAAATAGCATATTTTTAAATAACCTGTTAATCACAGAAGCCATCATAATGAAACACAGAAAATCTTTTGAAATGAAAATGAAAATATAACACATAATTTGTGGACTTTAGCTAAAACTGATTTATGAAAAGTTATAGACTGGTGTGAACAAACTATAATAATACATAAGATCCTAATGAGATCATTGACAATGTGAAATAGGAAGAAAAGGGCTAAAGGTGTAGGGAAAGTGGGAAGGGTAGGGGAAAGGGAATAAGGGAAAGAAAAAAATAGGAGAAAATGAAAGAATGGAAATAAAATGTTTGTAAATGGGGAGGGGAGGAGAGGCTGAAGAGAGGGCAGGGACAAGGGGAAAAAATGAGAACAAGACCTGTCTTATAAAGGTGCAAGATCCCAATAATGAATGTAACTGCATTGTAAACCTAAAATGTACCAATAAACTCAATGAGAGGAAAAAAGTTATAGATTCAAATATGTATATTAGAAAAAATTTGAGAATGAAACCTTTAGCTTCCATCTCAAGGAAAAAAGAAAAAGATACCATCACCGCGGTCACAGCTCTCTTGGTCACTCGGAGGTATTCACTCAGGTCTGTGGTTGTGCAGCTGCACAAGGAAATAACAAAACCCCCCATGGGAATATCACTTGAACAACAAAGCATACAGGTGAGACAAAGTCTCACTAAGCTGCCTATATTGGGCTCTAACTTGGAATCCTCCTGCCTCAGCCTCCCAGAGTGCTGAGAGTATAGGCATGCACCATCATGGCAAACTTGTATTATTTTTTAAGTCTCAACTTCATTAATAGCCACTCTGATCTTTATTATTTCTCTCCTTCTACTGGGTCTGGTTTATTCTTGTTTTCCTATCACCTTAAAATCCATTATTGACAACCTATAGTCAACTTACTGAACAGAAAACAACTGAGATCATTTTCTCTAAAATCAGGAATGAAAAATGGGTGCGCATTCTGACAACTCCTGTTCAATATATTATTCATAACTAGAGCAATCAAGCAAAAGAAAAACTAATGGAATACAAATAGGAAAGAAAGAAGTCAAATTATCTTTATTTGCAGATAACAGCAGTCTACATAGAAGACCCAGGAAAGTGCCACATAAGACTCTTAGAGCTGACAGACAAATTCAGCACAGTGGCAAAATGCAAAATCAACACATAAAAATCAATAGCCTTCCTCTACACCAATAATGAATCCACCAAGAAAGTCAGAAAAATGATTCCACTTATGACAGTTTTGAAAAATTAAATACCTGGCAATCATCATAGCAGAGGATGAAAGATCTCTATAATAAAAACTACAGAATTCTGAGCAAATAGATTGAAGAGGACACTTGAAGATGTAAAGACATCTTCCTAAGTAGGCAGAATTAATATTGTTAAAATGGCCATATTATTTTAAAAAACTGTATAAAGATTTAATGCAACCTCTATTAAAGTACAAACAACATTCATCACAGAACTAAAAAAAAAATCCTAATATTATATGGAATTGGAAGAGACCCAGAATAGCCAAAGCAATCTTAAGCAAAAAGAACAAAGTGGGAGGTATCACGATTCTGATTTCAAGTTATATTGTGAAGATATACTACCAAAAATGGCATGGCATTTTGACAAAAGTAGCCATGTAGACCAATGGAATAGAATAGAAGACACAGGAACAAGACTGTGCATCTTTGGCCGTCTGACATTTGACAAAGGAGCCAAAAATACATAGTGGAGGAAAGACAGCCTCTTTAACATATGATGCTGAGAAAAATGGTTTTACCCATATGTAGAACAGTGAAGTTAGACCTGTATCTCTCAGGCTGTACTAAAATCTAATAAAAATGGATCAAAGACCTAGACATAAAAACAAAAATTCAGAAACTGCTGGAAGATAAGAGGAGAAACCATTGAAATTACAGGCACAGGCAAAGACTTTCTGGACAAAACTCCAACAATACAAGAAATAATATCAAGAAGCAATGAAAGGGACTGTGTCAAATTTAAAAGCTTCTGCACAGCAAAGGAAACAACCAACAGAGTTAAGAGACAGCCTGTGGAATGGGAAAAACAAGTTTTCCCGTTACATTTCTGGTAGAGGACTAATATCAAAAACATATAAAGGGCTGAAATCCCCAAAGCCAAGTGAGCCAATTAAAAAACTGGAAAAATGAACTGAATAAACACTCTTTGAAAGAAGCACAAGCGGCCAGTAAGTACACAAAAAATTTTTTAGCATCTTTAGCTATTAGGGAAATGCAAATCAAAACAATTCTGAGGATCCATCTTACTGCGTCAGAGCAGCTATCATCAAGAACACTCCACATAACCAATGTTGGGGAGGATGGGAGGGAAAAGAAACCTTTGTACATTGCTGGTGAAGATGCAAAGTAATGCAAGTGCTGTGGAAATCACTACAGAGCTTCCTCAAAAACCTTTAAATAGGAATTCCTGACCCAGATACTCTCTCGAGCATCTCCCCAAAAGAGTTAAAGACATTGTAATACAGTGATACATGCAAACCCACACTTATAGCAGCACAGTTCATAATAGCTAAGCTCTAGAAACATCTTGGAAGCGAATACCAGAAAAATGGATAAAGAAAAAGTGGGACACATATGCAATGGAATATTATTTAACCATGAAGAATGAAATGATGTCATTTGCGGTGGGAATGGATGGATCTGAGACCATAATGTCAAGGGAAACAAGTCAGATACAGAAAGGCAAATATTGCATGCTTTCTCTTGTATGAGAAACCTAATACATAAATAAAGAAAAGATGGTAAAAGAAAGGGAAGCAGTTTTTAGAGACAGGGAAAGGAATTGGGAAAAAGCAGGGTTGGGGGGATAGAAGGATGAAAAATGATCAAGATATGATTTATCTATGTTCCAATTCCCAAAAATAAATGCAACTACCTTGTCTCACAAATATATAGTAGTATTTTTTAAAAAAAAAACTATAGGTCTCCCTTTTCCTTAAAAAAGAAACATAAATTAAATCTAACAAAGGAGAAAAGAGAAAATAATTAACATGAGTGCAGAAATTAATGAAATGGCAGAGAATCAATAAACCCAAAAAGTTGCTTCTCTGAGATTCGTATAGGTCATGAGCTCCTAGAAAGACTGAGCAAGACAAAAGAGGGAAAAACATGAATGATAACCTTGGGAGTGAAAAGGGCTATGCCACTAGAAATCTTACAAATATTAAAAGGTTATGAGAGGACATCATCAATAATTTTGCACCAAAAAATTTGACAATTTTGATAAAATGTACATTTCTTGAAAAATATAAGCTACTGAAATTTGCATGCTAGGAAATGAAAAATATAAATTGTACTGTATCTGATAAAGAACTTGAGTGTGTAATTTAAATCTTTCCCACAAATGAAATGTCAACAAACAAAAACTTTTTCAGAGGAAAAAAAAAAAAGAATATTTACCAACTAATCTCATCAAAATATAGGTAGGACGTTACCAACAAAGCAAAATGCAAGCAAGTGTATGTCGTGAATATAAATGTGGTGATCCTAAACAAACAAAAAAGCAAATTAATATGGGAGAAAAATCATCATAGAACCAGACAATTAGATTCTAAAGCCTAGGTTTGCCATTTACTAGTCTATGACTTTGAAAGATCATGTCCTTGCCTAGTATATACACGGTATATGTTCCAAGAATACAAGCTTCATTTTTCATTCAACAATCAATGTAATCCACACACTGAGAGAACAAAGGAGAAATATTATATGGTTATCTCAATATATACAGAAAAAATCATTTTGATGAAACTCGGCGCCTTCTTGATAAAACTCAGAAAAATAGAAATGAATTTCCTTATTCTATAAAATTAAAAGTTCACTGTTTTCACTGTATTTAGTGGCCTTAATGAAGCCTTTGGCCCCGAGTTAATAAACATAACAAGAACATTCACTATTCAGTAGCTCTTTTTGATACTGCATTGGATACCAACAAATGTCCCCAAGGCGTTCTGAAACTAAGCCCTAGAAATTTCACTTACTTTCCTGTGAACTTAATTATGACAAACATTTCCATGAGTCTTGTATCCGTTTTCTTTTTTACAGACGAATAATTCCATGGTAGTTCCCTCAGGGGTCACCTGGACAGCTCTCTGTTGCCACCTGGTGGTAGTGAACTGCCTCACCCAAGGTTTATCCTGCACCGTAGAGGAGGGAGTGGAATCAGAAATCAAAACTGAAAGGCAAGGAGCAAAAGAAGGAACAAGTCTGAAACCTTCCAGCATGTGAGGGCGCCTGCTGAGTTCCGGCCCCAGGGCACGATCTCCATACCATTGCTAACCAGAAACCGCAGAAGTACAGGTTAAGAAATGGACCCAGACAGACTGCCTGGATGCTAACTGAAGTCCAGCTGTGCCATTCATTACTCTATGACTTTGAAGAAATTACCTAACCTCCCTAAAATTCAGTTTTCTTAGCTGTAAAATAAGGGGATAATAATAGAGTCTACCTCATAGGATTGTTGTAAGGATCAAAACTGTCAGCTGTTCACAACTGTTGCGATAATTCTGGCTAATTAGCGTCACTGTTGCCTTTCTGTGGATTGGGTAGGAGTTGAAAAGGATTTGGGCAATGTGGCGCTTTGGAAAACAGTTTGACGGTTTCTCCTAAGGTAGAGACGTATGACACCACATGTCCCCCTCTAAAGTATGTGCCCCAGGAACGGAAAACATGTCCACCCAAAGCCCTGTACAAATGAACAGTGTTCAGAGCAGCGTTATTAACAGTAGCCAATAAGTGAGAAGATACACAAGATGTGATATGTTTATATGATGGAATATTATTCCACCAAAAAAGGAATAAAATAGTAATACGTGGTACGACCTGGATGAAATATGAAAACAAAATGCTAAATGAAAGAAGCCAAATACAAGAGGCCACACATTACATACCCCCATTCCAATCAAAGGTCCAGAAGAGGTGATTCTATGGAGACAGACAGATTTCTGTTTTCCTAACTGAAAACTTATTTTTATGCAAAAAAATATTTGTTAAAATGTTTTGGGCTTTATTTATAATTGTTCAAACTGAAAATAAGCAAGGTTTACTTCAACAGATAAAAATAACACAAATTGTGGTATAGCTACGCAGTGGAGTACTATGCAGCAATAAAAAGGCATGAGTTATAAGACATACCACAATGTGACTGACTCTTAAATGCATTTGTCTGAGTAAAAGAAGCCAGATCCAAAAGACTATATATTGTATGATTCAATTCATATTAAATTATGGGAAAGGCAAAGCTGTAGAGACAAAAACAGATCCATGATTGCCACGTGTTGGTGAAGAGAGGAATGGTCAACCACAGAATGGATACACAGGGAACTGGAGTCCTCCATCACCATAAATGGGCGAGTCCATGACCATGTACATGTCTGTCACTATAAAGGGGCGGGTCCACGGCCATGCACATGTCCATCACCATAAAGGGGCGGGTCCACGGCCATGCACATCTCCATCACCATAAATGGGCGAGTCCACGGCCATGCACATGTCCATCACCATAAAGGGGCGGGTCCACGGCCATGCACATCTCCATCACCATAAATGGGCGAGTCCACGGCCATGCACATGTCCATCACCATAAAGGGGCGGGTCCACGGCCATGCACATCTCCATCACCATAAATGGGCGAGTCCACGGCCATGCACATGTCCATCACCATAAAGGGGCGGGTCCACGGCCATGCACATCTCCATCACCATAAATGGGCGAGTCCACGGCCATGCACATGTCCATCACCATAAAGGGGCGGGTCCACGGCCATGCACATCTCCATCACCATAAATGGGCGAGTCCACGGCCATGCACATGTCCATCACCATAAAGGGGCGGGTCCACGGCCATGCACATCTCCATCACCATAAATGGGCGAGTCCACGGCCATGCACATGTCCATCACCATAAAGGGGCGGGTCCACGGCCATGCACATCTCCATCACCATAAATGGGCGAGTCCACGGCCATGCACATGTCCATCACCATAAAGGGGCGGGTCCACGGCCATGCACATCTCCATCACCATAAAGGGGCGGGTCCACGGCTATGCACATGTCCACAACCTTAGAATTGTATGCTACACAGTAATGAACTTCAATGCACGCAGGTTTAAAAGAATCAGACAGGATGTTGGACGATTCCAAGACTGGACACAGACCAAGAAACAAATCTGTCTATATTACAAATGGAAGACATGAAGCTCACCAAGAAGGAAGTGATATAGGTAACTTTGGAAATGATAAGACTAAAGACAAAAATAGCTGTACATAAACATTGCATGCTAATTTGTAAGTTTGTTTCTCATAATGGTGCTTTCTGGTTATATAGAGGTTGAACAAATAAAGTGCCAGGTTTCTCACTATCAGAGAGCTATAAGTAAGCAAGTGGGAGAGGCTAGAATGAATCTTGTGCTGCTGGGTGACAGCTGAAGACATCAGGATGTACTTGTGCTTAGTTTAATAGATATGTAGGTTGATAAGTCTGCACAGAGTTACTGAAATGTGTGCATATGTGAATAGCACATTTACACACATATTCTCTGACTTTGGCAAGTAGGGGGTGTACAGGGGTACCCCAAGAAAAAAAAACACACATCACACCCCAAAAGCAGAAACCAGTAATTCCTGAAGCAATAGTTGTTAATGGAAATAGGGCAAGGAAAATACAGAGTGAGTCTGGGGTATCTTATAATGCCAGAAACTAAAAAAGAACTCAGAAAAATAGATTCATGTCCAAGGGACACAGGAATAAATCTAAAAAAAAGAGATTCCAATGGCCAAAGCTAGAACTGTTTCAGCACCAAATAACCAATGTACTACAGGATTATAACATAAATTAGAGACTAAATGAATCCAAACGGATAGAAAGATATGACTTAATAAATGAAAGCAAAGAAACAAATATTACTTACAGAAGAATTCTAAATAATATATGCAAATGTCATCCCCTCCAGGAGATAGAATTTAACACTCTCCTAGCATGGGCTCACCTCAATGATGTGCTTCCAAGGACACAGGATGGAAACGGAAAAAGAATAACTTCATAGTGGAGAGAGCAGGCGGACACCACCATGCCCGAGGACAGGGCTCATCACATGACTCGGTGAGAAGGCATTTCGCTTTTGTGTTATTCTTTCCAAAATTCCCCAAACCCACAGTCAACTGTGATGAAAACATCACACTAATTCAAATTAGAGCTATTCTATAAAATATCTGATAAGAGCAGCAAATAAATATAAGAATAAATGTTCCACATCACTGGTCATTTGAGAGATGCAGATGAAAACAACACTGAGATTCCATCTCACCCCACAAAGAATGGCTGCTATCAAGAAATCAACCAATAACAAATGCTAGTGTGGTTGTGGGGGGAAAGAAACCCTTCTCCATTGTTGGTGGGAGTGCAGACTGTGGAAATCAATATGGAGATACTTCAAAGAACTAGGATTAGAGGTTCCATTTGACTCAGCCATCTCTCTGCTGGGTATCCTTCCAAAAGAATTAAAAGACAGGGTTATGGGGAAAAAATGAGAACTAAGACTTGCCATGTAAAAGTACAAGATCCCAATGATGAATGTAACTGTACTGTATACCTTAAATGTACCAATAAACTCAATGAGAAAAAAAAAGAATTAAAAGAATCATACCACAATAATATATGCACACCCATGTTTATAGAGGCACAGTTCATAATAGCTGAAACTTGGAAACAACCCAATTACCCATCAATTGGAGACTGGATAAAGAAAATGTGGTTTTTCTATGAAATGGAGTATGACTCAACCATAAAGAATGAGAAACTGCGGGGCTGGGGATTTAGCTCAGTGGTTTGGTGACCTGCCTTGCAAGCGCAAGGACCCGAGTTCAATCCCCGGTACCAAAGCAAAAGAATGAGAAACTAGAGTCATTCATAGGAAAATGGATGCATATTGAGGCCATATTCTTAAGTGAAATAAATAGGACACACATGTGTAAATATCAAATAGTTTCTGTGGCGTGAAAAGCTAAAAGTGTAAATAAGATCCAAATTGTATAACTGACAATGTAAAATAGGAAGAAAAGGGCTAAAGGTGTAGAGGAAGTGGGAAGGGTAGGAGAAAGGAAAAATGTGAAAAAAGGAAAAAATGGAAACAAAGTATTTGTAAATAGACGGGGGGTACAGGGAGGGCAGGGGTATGGAGAAAAAGTGAGACCCAAGACCTGTCATGTAAAGGTACAAGATCCCAATGATGAACGTAACTGTCCTGTATACCTGAAATGTACCAATAAACTCAATGAAAAAAAAAGAAAATATCTGATAAGAGCTCTTCAAAACTCTCAAGGTCACTAAAAAATTTTTAAAAGATTCCCCCTGCAAAAAAGAAAAATTGTCACAAGCCAGAAAAAACTGAGAATATATAAAGCTAAAATGTGGGATCCTGGATTGGATCTTGGGTCCAAAAAGGGCAGTGGAAAAATAATAACTAGGCTTTAGTAAAAAATAACACATCAGCCTTAATCTCCTTGATTTGACCATATAACCTGGTTATGTAAAATGTTAACACTAGGCAAAAGTCTGAAAAGTACATTTAAACCCTCTGTACTATCTTTGTAACTTTGCTATAAATTCCAAAATTAAAGGTTTATTTTTAAAAGGGAAAAGAACAAAAGGAATTAGAATGAGCTTGTTTTGCATACAAGTTTTAGATCTAGAAGATACTTTGCAACAGTGAAATGAATGTAATATGTATGTTATCCATGGATTGGTCGTCTAATGTGTAATTCTTCTCTTTCAGGTCAAAAGAAGTGGCAAGTTCAGTTCTACTACCACATGGAAAGAACTAGAACAATGTAATCAAACATTGTGTCCCATAGTTTGAATGATCTCACATGTTTCTGCATGATTTTTATGCTAAATTGTAATCGCTTAAACGTCTTAGGTGAACTCAGACAGTAAAGCTGGCCTTGCTGTCCCCTCTTCCTCACAACAAACAGCCATGGTCCCAAACCTAGTGTGCCTCGGAACTCAGGCCCGTCTCCTATTTTCCCATCCCTCCTTCACGCCCAGGAGAACAGTCACTTCCTTCCCTGACTGCCCATTTGCTCAGTTCTCAAGGTCCCCGCAAAGCCAGCTCAAAGCTTTGGAACTCATGTGATAGGCACAAAATTGCTCCTCGCTGCACCCCCAGATCCCACCAGCTGAAGGCTCGCACAGGTGGCAGAGCTGTGTGACAGTGACGCTGATTTGCAGCTCAGGGAAAGAAAAGGCCTGTTGGTGAGAGCTGGGGATGAAGCCTACTGAAGGGATACTTCAGGTAAAGCAAAAGGAGGGACTGGAAGTCTCTGAGGTTAGGAGAGGCCAGAGAAACGCCTGCCCCTTGGGACCTGCATAAAAACAACTAATGTCTGACTTGCATCACTTGACCAATTAAGTGTTCCTCCTAAACATGATTATCAGGACAGAAGATCACAAGGGCCATTAGAGAGGATTATCCTCCCAGCCTTGCTAGGAGCCCTTCCTAAAAGATGTCACGCAACACTAGAACCCCAAAAAAATCCTGTTAGGCCTTGGGGCACCTGCTGAAACCCTGCTCTTTCCATCCCCAGGGGTCAGTCCCTTGGGCAGCAGTCAGGGATGACCAACAAAGTCCAGAACCACTGCAAGTGTGGGAGTTACCTGCACTCCCCCTGTGAGTCACATATGAAGTGTCCAGGGGATGAGTACCCTAAGGACAGGCAACTAACACATCTCCACAAGGAAAATTTTTAAATCCCCAAAGCCTTATCTAAAAGAAGCACAGAAAATAGGGTGTGCGATATCCTCTTCCGGAGCAGACTACCTGTGCTCCTGCGCACCCGTTCTTGCTGCTTTTGTAGAATCACGGCATCTGTCTGCCACGTCTAGGGCTGAGTCACCCTGGGATAACACTGCTCCTAAGAAGCACACTGTCGGGACATGAGACATTGGCCAGAACAATGACCCCCCACAGCGCAGAGCTGTCTGAATATAGTTTCATTGTTTGGTTTTGTTTTGTTGAGGCAGGGTCTCCCTAGGTAGTTGAGACTGACCTGGAACTCACTATGTAGCCCAGGCTGGTCTCGAACTCACAGCGATCCTCCTGCCTCAGCCTCCCGAGGGCTGGGATTGCAGGTGTGCGCCCTCATGCCCGGCTTGAATATAGTTTTATGAACCAAGTGACCAGATATGAGGGACGTGCTAGCTGGCATTCAGGAGCTGCCCTCATAGTTTCTCATCTCTATTCTTACAACAAATCTTAGTCTATCTTTTTGCATCCTGAAGTCCCTAGCATTCTAAGTCATGAGCAAAGCCTCTAATACCAGCTTAAGAACAACCAAAGAAGAGGAACCACATGCACCAGGTTATAGGAAAGAAACAAGAAGAAACCAGGAAAAAGTGGGAGGAGCTCCGTTGGCATCTTGGGCCCCCCAATGTGAAGGTAGAGGCTGCACCGCAAACTACTGGCGATTTCCCTCCTCCTGCCAGTTGTTTCAGGACAAAGAAGTTTTGAAACTCATTCAGACGTTGCCAGTACTTACCCAGCACACAGGTACACTCAGCTTAATGCCACTTAGATCTGGAGCTGTCCGATTGCAGGAAGAGACATGCCAGACAGTGCCATGCAGAGGGGCTGCGCCAGGGACTGCTCCGGTGGGTGGAGGGTGAGCAGGCAGAAGGGCAGCTCATACATTCTCCGTTAGGAGCACTCAGACGCGCAGGGCACAGTGGACCAGGGATAGGGAGGGGACGGCGAGCATCTGTGGCATTCCACGTGCTGTTCAGTGCTTCACACGATACCTCCTCCAGGGCAGTGCTGGGGCCAAGCCGGGGATGGTCTCTTCTCCGAGCTCAGGGCACACGGGGAGCTGGGCCAGGGGAAGGGGCTCTCTCCGATCCTGTGACAACAAGCACAACTACACAGATGCCCCAGACCTGCCTCAGACACTGTCCTACCCCCCCCACCCTCTGCCAGTGCTTCTTATTCAGCTTGGGGGCATGAAATGTAGGCTCCTGAGGGTGTTTATACATGCAAAGGTCAGGTGGAGCAGTCCATATTTCTCTACAGCTTGAAGTCAGTGGTGTTCATTTCTGGCCTTCATACTTCTCTTAAGCGATCTATCTCAGTCTTTGAAAAACTTCTCTCTGTGGTGAAAAAAAAAAAATCCACACCTTCCTATTTCACTTCCTAACAGTGACTTTGTGCAGTCCTACCACAGTCACTCCAGACACAGGTGGCCCCCTGTCTTCAGCAGAGAACCCAACAGGAGCCCACATCGTGCTGATTAAAACAGATGCTGGCTTCCTGGCCTGGGTCTCTCCTACCTCTCTGAGCTTCCGTCTTCCTAGGTGGTGGGAGCCTCAACTACAGCCTGGTCTCCTGCTCCTGCTCCTGCTCCAGCTCACTGGCCTTCATCTGCACAAAGTCCTGCACCAGTGCTGCCAGCAGGAGGCGCGCTTCCTCTTTACTGAGTGTGACCGTCCTTGGACGCTCTCCAAGGTTGTCCTAGAAGGAGAAGCAAACTGGGTGTGGGCTCTGATCCCCGGGCTTGCCCTCCCCAGGATAATCAGCCAGCTTCTTCTGCTGATGATGTGGCCACCCTGACTCCCAGGGACTGGAACCCAAGGCCAGGGTCCACCTGAAGATGCTGGTCTCTGCGGAACGGCAGTCTCCTCCCGGAAGCAGGCGGAGAAGTGCTCACTCCTGCTAGAGCTGCCGTCTCATCTCACACAGGACCAGGCCCTGGGAGATGGGCTATAGGGAACTGGAGCTCATGTGACTTTCTGTAAGAGAATGATGCCGCCACTGGACACAGCCAATCCGTCCCAAGCTGGGTCCACCTCTTCCGTTTTTTGAGGTAACCTGGCACATTAGAGGTTTCCCTCACTTCCTAATGCTCCAAACCAAGCCAGCTATGGCTGAGTCTCCCGTGCATTTCCTGGAACTAAGGCCCAAAGCTTCATACCCATTTCTGGGCAGAGCTTCTGCCTGAATACTTACTTTCTCCCCTTCCAGCCTAAAGAGGGATCCACCAGTCCTACAACCCTGGGCTTCCTCTGCTTTCCAGAGCCAAAGCAACTTCCCAGCCAAGACGCCTCAAGTCTCCTCAGGCTACAGGTCCCACTTCCACGTCTGTCTGTCTCTTCACGCTTGCTCCAGGAGGATCTCTCCACGCACCCTCTGAGTCCAGAACAACATGTAGAGCTGGGGGCGGGGGGAGGTTTCGACTGCTCTCCTGCGGTCGGCCTTCTTGTGGGAATTTACATCTCTGGGGTCCACACCGTTTTGCATTTGTGCAGGGGACTCCCTAGAGTGTCACTTAGGGTCTGCCATGTCTTCGGTGATCCTTCTCCAAAAGGGGGCAGGATGGCCGCAGGCCAGATTTCCGGTGCTACTTCTGTGCCTGTGCGAACTCTTCTCCAGGCCTCTTTTCTCTGCACCAACGGGCTGCCTTGAAGTTCAAAGACACTCACGAATGCCAGTGGTTTGGAAGCCTGAACACATAGGGAGCCATGTCCAGGCCTGAGGATTTGGAATTTTGCTTGGGCTATCTTTCCCCCTTGCAAGTTTGTTTATTTCAAAAGCCCAGAGAAACACACACACTGGCTGTGCACATACGTAGTGCCAGGGACACCGAATGAGAGGCAGAGAGCCCAGAGTGCCCAATGTCTTCTACACGCAGACAGCCCGGCCCTCCGCAGGAGCTGAACGTCGCAACTTTCCTTGATCTCATCAGGTGTCTCATTCAGCCCCGCCAAGACCAGACTCCCAGGCACACACCCAGGTGGGCACCGGACCAAACCCCAGGACAGCATGCGGCCCCCGAAGCTTCCCTCCCCAGACCCGGGCTCCAAGGGAGGCGCCCGAGAAGCGGGGGGGACTAAGGCCGCCCCGAAGGACGACAGAAACGGAGTTTACCACCCCCACCACCCCTCGACGGCCTCTGAAACGGAGTCTCACTGATCAAAAGGAGAGACTATAAGGCAGACCTAGACGAGGGGCCAGGCTGATGGGAAGACCGGGCGGGAGCCCGACGGGCGACTCTGACACCCGAGGGCTGACGCTACAGTGGATACCACCCTTCTGGGCCGACGCATCACCCAGCGAGCACCGCCAAGGAGGCCCCTCCGCAGCCTTCAAGCGGACACCGCCTTCCTGCCCGTCCGTCAGGGACTCTCCGGAGGCGGTTTGCACCGCTGCCTGCAGCCGCGGGCCTGTTTGCAACGCCG
>NW_022900928.1:14960712-14963064 GCF_012274545.1 Fukomys damarensis
TCTCCGCCGGCCTCCTGCGCCCTCCAGCGGAGCACAGCGGGCACTGCAGGCCGAAAATGTCCGCAGTTGCCTTGGCTGAGCCAAGGTTACTCTCCTGGATTTTTCCGACAAACCGAAGACTCTCTCTATTGGAAATAAACGCCCCACAGGGGCTCGCCGCCTCTCGGGCATCTACTCCCTAACTTGTTCATTGTGACTCCCAGACGTGCGCGTTTGCTGCTAGCTGATCCAACCTTGGCATCGTCACCGCATGCTCAGACCACCGTACTGCCTCCGCGCCCCCTCTTATCCTCTACAAAATAAAACACTTTGTCCGGAGTGGCCGCTTCGCAGAGTAGACTACTCCCTGGGCTCCTGGCCTTGGCCTTTGTGACTCCGTTTCGACTAGGGAAGAACCCCGGGGTTCGCCAGTCGGCTGGCATCGCTCCTTGGCCTCCGCCAGGGGGCGCTGCTTTCGCGTTTTGATGGCCCTTTCACACCTGGGCTCAGCAAGCCTTGGCAAAGGTTGGTAACCAGCAAAGATCTCAGAAACAGCGTATGGGAACTGATTTCCTTCTCAGAAGACGGCTTAATCTACAATTGCCCTGTGCGGAGTTCCACTGTTCCTTCAGCCGCCCAAAATGAAAGCTACCCTGTTACAGGCCATTGGGTTTTGCAAGGCATAGACATAGTGAGGGCTAGGGAAATATGCACAAATAAATCCGACTGGAATCTAACAAACATTCTCGCTGCTATCTGGTGCATTTCCCATCCAAGGGTAAATCCTGAACACATTTGCATTTTATATTTGATCCCTGCTTAACTGGGAAAGCAAACCGCTGGGGCAAAGATTCCCCTTTCTTTGGTAAACAAAATCGATTTTCAGATAGAGGAGCCCGGTAAGCCAGAAAGAGGTGAGGCGCGTGAGGCGCTACCTCGTTGCAAAATTTAAAGAAGTGCCAAAAATCTCAGAAACTCAGATTCATGTTTTAGAGTGCTTTAAATTTAAAAAACCCCCAAAAAATCCATGATGAACAAAACATCTAATATAAGTAAAGGCAGGATCTGACCGGGCTAGAAAGAGTGAAGCAACTCAGTCTCATCTAAATGCCACCTTTTGCAGTGTCTTCATTTAAAGTGCTAATGTTTTGTTCATGATTTTGTGGCTTTAATTTTTTATTTTTAACATTGTTGTACTGGCTCAGGCAGCCATAACAAAATTCCAGAGTGAGTGGCTACACTTTCCTGTATCTACACAGGCTGGGAAGTCCAAGATCAAGTTGCCCACCCACTGGGTTCCTAGTGAGGGTGTTCTTTCTAGCTTATCCATAGCTGCCTTCTCACCATGTCCCCACATGGCAGAGAGACAGTAGTAGCAAACTCAGGGCTGTCTCTTCTTATAAGGGCACCAGTCCCATCACAACTCTGTAAACTCCCTGAACCTAATGACATCTCAAGGGCCCCATCTCCAAATGCCATCACCCTGGAGGGAAGGACCCTAATGTCTGAATTGTGATGGAGGATGACATTCAATCCACAACAAGTGTGTTGATGTGTCACTTACCTTCATTTCTGTGGCAGTCAAGGTTCTCCAGAGGAACCAACTAATAAGACATATATATTATTTATTATGTGTATTTTACATTTACTGTAAGATACTGGCTTGAAAAACTACAGAGGCTGAAAAGTCCCACAATCTGCAAGGTGGAGACCTAGGAATCTGGTGGTGCAGTCTGAACACATGAGCCCCACAGAGCCCTTTACACATACTCCTGTCAAATTCTGAAGACCTGAAAATCAGAAGACCCAAGGGGAGGAAAAAACCAATGCCCCAGCTCCAGCAGTCAGGCAGAGAAAGGCTAAGTCCAACTTTCTCCAAACTTTTTGTTCTATGGGGCTCTCAACTGACTTCATGGTGCCCACCCCAGATGGGGAGAACCATCTGCTTTACTCAGTCCACCAATCCAAACACCAAGCACTTACAGAAGCACCACCATACAGTATGGACTCCTCAGCATAGGGCTCTTTTACTCAGAATGACATTTACCCGTATTGTTTCATGAGCCAGTTTTTATTGCAGAATAGCATTCCATTGCATCAATATACCATGGTTATTTTTTTGTTTTGTTTTGTTTTGTTTTGGTGCTGGGGACTGAACTTGGGTCTGTGAGCTTGTGAGGCAGGCAGCAGAACCACTGAGCTAAATCCCCGGCCCATACCACAATTATTTGTTAATTATCCTGTTGATAGGTATTTAGATTCTGTCAAAAAAATTTTTAAGTTTTTTCTTTAATTCAGGTATCAGGAATTTCATTTTTATTATGAATAAGGTTATACATTTTCAGTTTTCACCCATTTTAACATTTTAGTATA
>NW_022900928.1:14963100-14973965 GCF_012274545.1 Fukomys damarensis
ATATATATATATATATATATATTCAAAGACTTTATGTGATAATTTCTTGGGATTTCAAAGCTTTTACTAGATTTTATTTTAAAGATTGTATTATTGAGGCCCTTTTTAATAATAAAAGCATTACCTCCATAACTATCTTGTAGTTTGATATTTTTCTAACTTTTATTTAGCCAATAATGGACAATTTTTTAAATTTACTTTTAAAATAAGGGTTCATTTTTATAATATGTTCTAAAATAATCTGAGCATTAATTATATATATGTTTTAAACAAACTTGTTCACTGAAAATTTAATACTACTACTGTCATATTATACACTACATAATAATACACACTCATGCTCACAAAAAATTGTAAAGAGAAAATGGATGGTTTAAATTTGATTTTAAATTAATATAGAAGTTCTTGGTTATAACTACACCCACTTAGTATGAAGTTCTGAAATTGAATAATATATCTTGTAGCCAAAATGTATTTTTTCAAAGTTTTTATTTTCCCTAGGATAATAGTGCAGAAAACCTTCATCAGGCTTAAATTAAAATACTACCTTTGGATCAATCCATGTATAAGCAAGATAATATTTTTGTTATCATGGGCAGTTCTATATTGGCAGGTTTTTAAAATACCTAATTAAATGGAGTGTTCCAAAGTGGACAAAGATTATGGTTTTTGAAGGAAAAAGCCAAAAGCCTTCTGTTATAGGGCCTATTTCACAAGAAAGCAGGAAGGTAATGAAATGACTGTTAGCCTGCTATTTAGTAGGAAATTATCAGAGGGTACTGCAGCACTTATCTTTGGGGAAGTGGGAGCTTCAAATCCAAGTAGCAGAGTACCCAGGTGGGGATTCTGCTTAACGGCCTGGCAGTGATTGACTAACACTGTTTGAAATCTAACTCATGAAAACTATTTCAGACAAAGAAAATCCTGTACAAAGGCAGATGATCATTATAACACTATTAGCCTTACAATACACAAATGCAAAGAAATTTTGAAAATCTGACTACTATCACTTCTGGGCACTTTTGGCTAAGATCAAGTGTGAAAGTCTGACCATAAATCAAATTGTAAGATTATACTATAAACCTATCAATATAAACATGGACAGTGTCCAAACTAAGAACTGGAACCAAAAATGAGACACTACTGTTCTATGAATTGTTAAACTTGAATTCATTAATATTACCAATTTGTCTAAGTCTACAAATCAACATTTATACAATTCCAGCACAAGTTTTTTTTCAAAAAAATGCATTCCCCAGACATATTTCTGCCATTTGTGTTAAGACACTTAGCTCTCAGGGCTAATGGATGTGCCCAAAGAAAAATATAGCCAGGTCTTTCTGATTGGACCAAACTCACTTATAATGGAAGGCACAAAATGGCGGTATACAAATTACCTAAAGATACTAAATGGAAAACCTCCAGTTTGTAGACAAAATTATGTGTTTGCCCATTCATTTCAGAATCCTGCAAAACCCTAAAATTGAAGTAATATAGAAAATTGCAACCGAAGAAAATTTCTCAATTCACTCTACTACGTTGGAAAATCTGCTTAAACAAATCAACCCATTTTGCTTAAATTGGGACTAACCCATCTATGAATAGACTTAAGATCAGAGTGCCATTTCAGGTGTCCACTAACTCTCACTTAGCTGTAACAATCTGGAAAGATGGAAAGGGCACAACAGTCCCAGGAGCCAACACACTGGGTTCTCGTTGCTGCCACCAACTTACTCTGTGACCTTGAGCAAGTCACTTGTCCATTCAAGGCCTCAGCCTCCACTCTTTGGAAGAGAACTTTTGGGTTAAGTGCTTGTTCTTTTCAGTTTTAAAATTCTATAAAGCTGCTTAAATGTGGTGCTATGCTAACTCTACACAACTTCTTTATTACACCAGGTCATTTTATGCCTTCCAGAACAGCTGAGATGCACAAATATACATCACTGTAGTGTGAGGGATAATTAGGAAAATCACTCCTTCATCCCCTACAGAGGGTAAGTAAAAAATGTGCAACAAAGGCAGGAAAAGGAGGGGAGGAACATTATGTCTTACAGTCCAAGTTTCAGTAAGACTTATTCTTGCTTATTTAAAATGGGCCTACATTGAATTGGGACCTTGCTTCTCTGAGAACAAGTTGCCTGTGGATAACAGTGTCTTGTTTCCTGCGGCTATTATCTGATCAGTCCACCTAGAGTAAAATGTGTCACTGTGTCACCTTTAGGAGGAGACTTGACAGGGGAGATTATTCCAAGTAAGCCCAGTCAACTATCCAGCATACAAATAGCCTAAGTGTGTAGTAGGGTGTTGGAGTTCAGGAGAAGAATAAAATCGGGATCCTTCCTCTAGAGTCCAGAGTCTTTTCAGGAAAAAAAAAAAAATCTAACGAAAAAAGAAGCCATAGCAAAGTGAAACTGAATGCTGAGCTGATTTCTAAGGCATGTAAATGCTAGAGAGCATCCGAGATGGAGGCCATAGTGTACCTGAGCATTTGGAAAAGGCCCTTGACAGAAGCAGTCAGGATCAGGGCTGAGATGGACGGATGTGAGGAGAGGCAAAAAGTAGGAAGCCAGGTATTCCTGTGGGAAGTCTTCCTGATCCTCTACCTCCCTCAGGCTCAGAACTTTCTCTACTCCTAATTTCACATTCAATATTCTGATCTCCAAAACTTCAGAGAAATAAATATTCTGTGCCACCAGTCACCTACAAATGTTCTTTCAAAGTTGTTGGAGAAAAAGAGCTGAGCATGATGACCCAGACATAGTGCCTGCCCAGATAGGGGTCCAGGTCGTCCACTGCCTGAGGCGAACACGCTCCACAAATAATACCCAAGAATTTCTCAACTTGATCTCCAATGATTAAATTTATATTTTGATTCAAAGTCAAGGCCAGATGACTATTCTGTATCCTCTGAGAATACTTTCTAGATGAGTGAAGTCAATCCTTTAACTGTTAGTTGTTTCTGTTTTGGAAACTGGCAAATCTTTCAAAAGTATACTACATACTTCCCCTGTTTTCTTAAGCCAGAGTGGTCTTAAATAATTTTAATCTTTGATGAGAATTAATTGGCCCTTTGTCCACATGACACCCTCAGGCTGTGAGATGTGTACCTTACTTACATAATCCCTGGCTGTAGTGGCTTCTTTTCTTTTTTGGGGGGTAGGGGATACAAGAGATTGAACTCAAGACCTTGAATTTACAAGGCAAGCAGCACACCACTGAGCTAAATTTCCAGCCCCTTTAGTTTCTTATGTCAATGTTTTATAATTATTGTTTCCTTTTTCATGATTAGAATGGTGGATGTCACTACTGGCATACTTATTTAATATCTGTTCAATCTAGTATTTCCACCGATTCTTTAAATCTATTTTCAGAAGCACGATATGAGAATGTTTATGACAATCATTTGCAAAGCAAGAGTAAGAAAACTCCAAACTAGGACTTACCAGTCTCTGAGTAATATTCATGAGTTTTAAAAATATGTTTCTTTCCCTTCCTACTTAGCATTCAATGTCCCACATAATACCAGTAGCTAGAGAAGAACTTCAGGGTGACTTAATGTGAATACAATCCCAGGGAAGAGAATTCCCTGGGTATACACTGATTCTGAGCTCCAGACAGCAAGCACTCACCTCCAAGACTAATCACATTTCCTGTGTTATACATGTTTATAGAATTGTTTCTTTACTTCAGGAGATGTAACTGTAATAATAATTCTAGTTGTGATCATTTGATTGATGTTTGCATCCTCCGATAGACTGCAATTCTCAGGAACGAAAGAACCACGACTAGTTTTGTGCACCATTCTATCCCCAGTACCTAGTCTTGTCAGTGCTCAACACTCTTTGATGTCCATTCATTTTGAGATAATGACTGAAGGGACACAATTCTGGGCAAGTCCAGAGCCCAGAATTCTGGTTGCACTGGAACTGTCTTATGTGATCTTACACAGAACATTAAACCTCCTCAAACTCAGTTATCACCTTTGCAACATAGCCAAAAATGTTCATCTATTTTTAAATTTCTATTCTATTTAAATACAAGGAAAGGAGGGCTGAGGATTTAGCTCAGTGGTGCTGCCACCTATCTTGCAACTCCAAGGTCCTGAGTTCGATCCCCGGTATAAAAAAAATTAATAAATTAAATAAATAAATAAATACAAGAAAAGGAATACAAGATTCCAGAATAGGCCCGGTGGGAAACAATATGAGAGGAAATTCCAGGGGGTTGGTTGACTACCTCCAGGATAGCAGGAACAGTTCCTGGTTCTGAGAAAGATGATTTCTCTAAGTTGATGTAGCTTTTGGAAAATTTATGAAAGAAAAAAGTTCCTCATTGAAATCCTTTCTTCCATGATGCCTTCTTCTCTGTCTTGACTCCCAAATGTTGGAATAAACATATCTATCTATCTATCTATCTATCTATCTATCTATCTATCTATCATCTATTTATCTATATGAGGTCATTTTCATTTCTCAGTCTATGAAAATGCAAATTGTCTTCAACAAAAGGCAAAGGTTGGCAACATCTGGAAACAATGTATCATTAACACATTTCTAATGAGGTTAAAAGAGAAATGGTGACAGGTACAATAAATCAACAGATCTGAGTGGATACTCTCAGCACTGCCTATGAAGACTTCAGCTACTCTGTGGACAGCAGTAACTCCTCAACTGCTGGGGGTGAGCAGGTTTACAACAGGGCAGGAAATGACCCATGTCATAGCACTGAAAACATGTAATCTTAGACAACATGAGTACAACTGGCAAATTAATGTTCACGGGCACTTCTTCCCCAAACAGGGGATGGTGAAGGAGATGGGCAACCACATGCCTTTGAACACTAAACTTTCCAAAGCCTGCATACTAAAAGGTCTTCACATGGTAGTTATTATTTTAAATTTAAAAATGGATGCATATATATAGCACTGAAAACATGTAATCTTAGACAACATGAGTACAACTGGCAAATTAATGTTCACGGGCACTTCTTCCCCAAACAGGGGATGGTGAAGGAGATGGGCAACCACATGCCTTTGAACACTAAACTTTCCAAAGCCTGCATACTAAAAGGTCTTCACATGGTAGTTATTATTTTAAATTTAAAAATGGATGCATATATATAATATATAACGGTCTATGAGTCGTACTCATATAAACGATTGGTACAGACTGAACTTCAGGGAATGGGGTATGGAGATGCTTGGTGGTTAAAGAAAGACATTTCCTAAGGGTCCCACCCAGAGGCACCACTGGGCTCCCAGCCTTACCTCAGTGGGTTAAGTGTACAAACCCCGTTCCTACAACACTTTGTAATAAAAATCATCATTTGGATACCCCACTTCATGAGAGCAGGATGAAGTAAGGAATTCACTTTGGGATCAAATTTTAAGAGAACAAAGAACAGTACTGTTTTTTTCTTTTGGCTTGGGTCTCATGGGGCTCGGTGGGACACTTCTCTGATTCTTACTTCCTTTTGTTCCGATGAAACACACTCTGAGTATGTATAATGGATTATGCAAAGGAGGCAATTTTGTGTTGGATGCTTCACTGTGTGCAAGGGGAGTACTGTGGGCAAGCACCCAGGACCACAGCATTCAAAAACTGTAGAAAGTCAGGTTATCTCTCACCTGACACTCTCTGATGTCTTCTGCTTTCTGTTGCTGTGACAGAAAATTACAAAGAAGATGTTTATGCAGCTGACAATTCGAGGGGTCAAGAACATGGCACCAGCAACTTCTTGGCTTTTAGCTAAGGCCATGTGCTGCTCTGTGGAAGAAAATCAGAAAGGAAACATGTACTTGAAGATGAGATCACACAGCAAGGGAACAAAAAGAAAACCAACTTAATTTTATTAACAACCTCCTCTCAAAATAACTAATCCACCCCCAAGGTAGCTATGTCAATCCTTTCATGAGAGTGGAGCTCCCGTGATCTAATTACTTCTGAAAGGTCCCAATAATTCTTTTTCTCTCTCTCATTGAGTTTATTAGTACATTTCAGGTACACAGTACAGTTACATTCATCATTGAGATCTTGTACCTTTACATGACAAGTTATGGTTCTCATTTTTTCCTCTTGTCCCTGCCCTCCCTTCACCCCCTCTTCTCCTCCCCTTTTACAAATACTTTATTTCCATCTTTTCATTTTCTCATATATTTTTTTCCTTTTACCTTATTACCTTTCCCCTACCCTTCCCACTTCCCCTACACCTTTAGCCCTTTTCTTCCTATTTCACACTGTCAATTATATCATTAGGATCTTATGTACCATTATAGTTTTTCACACCAGAGAAACTATTCGGTATTTACACATGTGTGACTTGTTTATTTCACTTAGGAGTATATCCTCAATATGTATCCATTTTCCTGTGAATGAGTCTAATTTCTCATTCTTTATGGCTGAGTAGTATTCAATTTTATAGAAAAACCACATCTTCTTTATCCAGACTCCAACTGATGGGCAAATGGGCTGTTTCCAAGTTTTAGCTATTACAAACTGTGCCACTATAAACATAGGTGCACATATATCACTGTGATATGATTCTTTTAATTCTTTTGGAAAGATACCCAGTAGAGGGATGGCTGGGTCAAATGGAACCTCTAATCCCAGCTCTTGAGGTATCTCTATATTGATTTCCATAGTGGTTGCACAAGTCTGCACTCCCACCAACAATGGAGAAGGGTTCCTTTCTCCCCACAATCCCGCCAACATTTGCTATTGTGTGATTTCTTGATAGCAGCCATTCTTTGTAGGGTGAGTGGAATCTCAGTGTTGTTTTCATCTGCATCTCTTGAATGACCAGTGATGTGGAACATTATTTCATATATTTACTTGCTGCTTTTACTTCTTTGTCTGAGAAAGGTCTGTTCATTTCGGATGCCCATTTTTGAATCGGGTCTTTATATTTGGGGGGTTTGATTGTTCAACGATAAAAACCATATGATCCTCTCAATAGATGCAGAAAAAGCATTTGACAAAACTCAACACCCATTCATGATAAAAACCCCTGCAAAAAATTGGAATAGATGGTCTATATCTCAACTTAATAAAGTCTATCTATGAAAAACCAACAGCCAACATCATGTTAAATGGCCTAAAACTGAAAACCTTCACAATAAAATCTGGAACAAGACAAGGATGCCCACTATCACCACTCCTCTTCAATATACTTCTGGAAATATTAGCCACAGCAATTAGACAAGAGAAAGAAATTAAAGCAATAAAGATAGGAAAGGAAGAAGTTAAACTGTCATTATTTGCTGATGACATGATACTCTACATTGAAGACCTAAAAAATTCCACCAAAGACTTCTAGAGTTAATTGACACTTTTAGCAGAGTAGCTGGATACAAGGTCAACACTCAAAAATCAATAGCCTTCTTGTACACAAATAACAGACTGACTGAGAGAGAAATTAGAGAAGCAATTCCTTTCACAATAGCATCTCCAAAAAAGAAGTATCTAGGAATCAATCTAATGAAAGAAGCAAAAGACCCTACACTGAAAACTACAGCACTATGGAAAAAGAGATCAAAGAGGATACAAGAAAATGGAAAGATATCCCCTGCTCCTGCATAGGAAGAATCAACAGTGAAAATGGCCATACTGCCAAAACTGCTATACAATGCAATGCCAATTGAAATTTCAACACGTTATTTCACAGAACTAGAAAAAATAATCCAAAAATTCATTTGGAACCAGAAGAGACCTAGAATAGCAAAAGCCATCCTAGGCAACAGAGACATGGCAGAGGGTATAACAATTCCCAATTTGAAACTATACTACAAAGCTACTGTGATAAAAACAGCATGATACTGGCAAAGAAACAGACCTGAGGATCAATGGAACAGACTGGAAGACACAAAAACAGATGTACTCAGCTACCTCATCTTTGACAAAGGAGCAGACCATCCTCACTGGAGGCAAGATAGTCTCTTTAATAAATGGTGTTGGAAAAACTGGGTTTCAACCTGCCAAAGATTAAAACTAGACCCTTATCTTTCACCATGCACTAAACTAAAATCCAAGTGGATAAAAGATCTAAATATTAAAAAAGAGACACTAAATTTGCTGGAAGATAAGTTAGGCAGAACTCTTCAAGACATTGGCATTGGCATAGGAAAAGACTTTACGAAGAAGTCCTCAGTAGCATGGGAACTAGCAGAAAGAACCAACAACTGGGATCTCATCTTATTAAAAAGCTTCTGCACTGCAAAAGAAACCATCAATATAACTAAAAGACAACCTACAATGTGGGAAAAAACTTTTACCAGCTGCTCCTCAGACAAAGGACTCTTATCTAGAATATATAAAGTTCCCAATAATTCTTAATGCTGCTGCAATGGGGCCAAGCCTCAACATAAGTTTTTTGGGGATAAACCATACTCAAACCATAGCAATTTCCAAAGGCAAAAAAGGGGGCTCTCAATGGAGCACAAATTATGCTTCTCTTTGTTGTACCATTCTGCACACTGAAATGTCAAAATCCTGGGCACAGTCTTTACCAAAATGCTGGGAAGAGGAATAAAAAGAAGGGGAACACAGTGAGCCATTCCCTTTGCTGAGAACTGAGAGAACAAAATAAATGGTTACATGGAAGGCTCTGTGTTCTGAGACCACTTTGAGTATTCCTGAGAACCACCCCCTTATCATGGGGGGAATCTCATCAGTGCCATCAGTCAGATCAGGGTGGCATCAGGGTAAATTCTGAGCTCTGTGCTAAGGTAGCAAGGCAGGAATGCCAAAGAAGGAATGCTCCTTAACTTGAGCCAACCGGAGGGTATTTTTGAAACTGAAATCAATCCTATAGAAGATAAATGAAACAGGGCCACTTCTGAACCCAGTGCCTGTACTTTGGCCAGACTGCAAGACAGGCCATGTTGGTGAGGGCAGGGCTAACCTCAGCTATCTGCTAGGTGATAGTCCGCATTCCTGGTGCATCAGAATGACTGCAGTCCGGCCTGTGACACCACAGACTAAGTTCAGCAGCAGTGTCTGACAACTATTTTCCTACTCTACTATAAGATTCTTGATCAGTAAGAATTTTAAGTATTTAAGGATAATATAATAAGCTTTTGTAATAGATGGAATACCCATCTAGATGAATATTCTGTGGGCAGAAATCCTATGAAACATTCCATAAGAACTTTGTTGATTTTAGGTCTTGTGACCTTTGTATATCCATTGTTGTTGTCACCTTTGTATTTCCGTTGCTTAGGACAATCACAAGGTGTGCATTCAATAAATATTTGTATGAATGAAATTTAAGCTAACGAGGAAGAGAAAACCTTTTCCAATGTTAAATCATGATTATAATACACCTTTTAGAAAGGTCCCAAGTCTAGTAGGTCCTGTGTTGCAAAGAACTGCCCAATAAAATTAAGAATAGAAACTGAAATAGCATGAAATCAGTTGTTTAATTCTAGGTTGTGGAGACAGAAAGCTTGAGAGGTAAGTGCAGTAGCTGCCCATTGGGAACAAAAACATTAAAATCCTTAACAAAAGAACACCACTTAAAGACATCCTGCTCTCAAGAGGCGATGATAACAGCTATCCTTGTGAAGTAAAGCCCATTTATCTATCCCAATGACTCCTGACCTATCTTCTCTAAAAGGATATGCATAGAATTCGCAGGCCAGAAAACTGTCTTGCCAAAGCTGCAGCTGTAAAAATAATACTGAACACAATACAGGTGCTCCGAGATCTATAAGGTGCCAAATGATCCAGGAAAAGGTATTCTTTAAATATTCACATTCGCTGCCTACACCCTTTCTCCATATCCGTAGCCTATAAAAACTCCAATCTCTCAACTTGACTGCACGATTCCTCTCTTGGAAACTCCCCCGATCTAAGTAAACTCGTCTTCGCTCCGTGCCTACATCACCAGCCTCTAAACGCCATTTTCCAGTCAGTACCATTCCTGAGCAACTGCAGATAAGAGGCCTCTGCTGTGATTACCAGTAATTAACGAGTCTGGGAGGCCCCGACAGGGGTGGAAAGACGGGCAATCCGAGTTAATCGTATGGATAGTGCTTAATCCTATGGATGGTGCTTAATCCTTAGAATTCTCTAAGGATCCCACCAAAAAAAAAAACCCTTTAACAGGAGAGAACTTATGAGTAAACAAGGAGAAAATATTGTTTATTATCTTTTTGTATCGATGGGTCGACTTGCTAAGCTAGAGGAAAGTCTGAAAGTTATCGAGTCAGCTAAAGACTGCAGCGTTGACTCGTCTTCCTAGCATGACATAAACGGACCTGGTACCTAAAAGACACTTTAAGATCGCAGTGGCTCCCAGGAAGGCAGAATCAGTTCAGCCCAGTGGGTGGAGCTGTCCGGATCGTCGTCAATCACCTGGTGTTCACACCCCAAAAGGGCTTTCGAGGATCGGTGCCAGAAGCGGCCGGGTGCTGGGCAATGCCAGTAAGTCACCGGCCGCTAGGCCCCAGAGCCCTATATTCAGCGAGCCAATCGCCACGGAGTTGGGGCGGAACCTCGAGGCACCCGACCAATAGAAATACAGGGAGCGAGGGGCGTGGCGGAGCGGCGGGCCTAGGAGCGGCGGCTGAGTTCGCTCCCAAGTTTGGGGAATGTGGAAGGCTCCGGGAGCTGAGGCCGGCGCAGAGGCGCTCGGCAGCGCACTCTTCCTGCTGCTTTTCGCGCTGGCGGTCCGCCAGATGCTGAAGCAAAGGAGGCCGGTGGGCTTCCCCCCGGGGCCGCCGGGGCTGCCGTTTATCGGCAACATCTTCTCCCTGGCCGCCTCAGCGGAGCTTCCGCATGTCTACATGAGAAGGCAGAGCCAGGCGTACGGCGAGGTACCGGCCCGGCGGGCAGGGTGGGCCGCCGTCCGGAGCTGGGGCCGGCGCT
>NW_022900928.1:14974106-14992944 GCF_012274545.1 Fukomys damarensis
CGCCTGCGCTGTACGGCCCGCCGGCCGCGCCTTTGCGTTTTCCTCGGACGCGCGCCTGTTAGTTGAACGCCCAGAGCCGTAAAGGCTCGGCCCTGAACGCGAGAGTGCAACACTTGGGCTGTGGGGAAGTCGAGGCATTGTGAATTCTGAGGCAGAATTGTTGGTCGCTGTGGAGGACCTTCGATGTTTACACTGACCAACGACTGGTCTGGGCCTTAGAATGCAGGGGAACCACCTGGCCAAGAGATGGGCTCTGGTAAATGTTTTTTGGAAGTGTAAAAGTGAGTTAATTCTTGAGAATCCTACAGCACAGAATGAGCTTTAGTAATCGGACTGGCCAGGAACATCCTCATAGCATAAGGCGCTGACTGTGTGCTGATCTCGCTGTCAACGTGTTCTCATTTAAAACAACTATCCAATGAAGTAGATACGTCTACTTTTCCAGAGGAAAATTGTGGGCAGAAATGCTGAGCGACTGGCAGGAAGAAAGGAGAGAATACATCCTTTGTCTGGGTGTCCTTACTTTTTTCAGCAGGAGGCAGAAGTTTCTAGTCTACTGGTCTTTTTCCAAAGCTGACCTGTTTTATTTTTAATGGCATTCATTTATATGCACTCACAGGCCAGGGTCTTGACTGATACAGGGCTTAAAAAGATGAAGGAAGCAAACACAGCCTTGTTTTAAGGAGTTACATTCTAATAGGAGAGAAAAAAATTAATCTGATTATTCACCATAAATGAGTTAAGTGCTTTGAAGACAAAAATCATAGGTGTTATTTGGTAATTGTATTTCAGGTTGGTGCTTAAATCTTTAATTATATTAATCTTTACCCAAATGTATTGCAGATGGGTGCTTAAACCAGTTTTTACAAAAATTATTCTAGGTTTCTGTAGTTCAATGATTTATTTCACAAACGAGAAGCTGAATTAAATAGAAAAAATTCTGTGCATGTATTTCTTACATTCTATTTTCCAGCTTCCAGTTCTCTTAAGAATATTTCCATGATTCCCATTTAATATATTTGGTCTCTTTGGCACGTTAGCTTTTGTTTTGCAAAGTATAATATTCTGGAGCAGTTATGACATATAAAAGCATAAGATTTAAGGTTGACTCCTTTTCTGCCAGATATAATTTGACCATTTCTTCTCCGAAATCTAATTTTTCTTACCTGGCTAATTAGAATAATGAGAAGTGAAAACAAACTTCCTCTTCAAATGTTATGGTCATTGTATGCACAGAATGTATTAGGCTTACAAATTTAAAAGTTTTTTTTTTTGGTATCATGTATTGAACTCCAGTCTTTGCACCTGCAAGGCACACGGCAGAACCACTGAGCTAAATCCCTGGCCCTGAAAGTATTTTTAAACTAGTTATTTGAAATGATTTCTTAAATTAAGATTTTCATATATAATTATCTAAACTGAAAAGAACTTTAATTTGACTATTCCTTTTGGGTTGGTTGATGTAAGTCTTTTACCATAACAGGTTACACGTTATAAATGTGCTGGAAGACTGTTGTCCTGGGTTATGTAGATCTAATTCAGTGGATTAAAATTTGACATAAAGCTGGGCTTGGTGTCACCCACCTTAATCCCAGCATTCTGGGAGGCTGACACAGGAGGATCATCACAAGTTTGAGGTCAGTTTGTGCTATATAGTGAGTTCAAGGCCAGCCTGGACTACATAGTGAGACCTTGTCTCAAAGAAGAAGAAAAAGAAGGCAGAAGATAGAATATAATTTGACATGAATAACTTTATTCTTGGTACCGTATTTGAGGGACCATAGTCCTTTACAAAGAGGACTCTTCACTTCAATCAAATAGGGCTAACTTGTGCTAATCACCACAAAGGGGACAAAGAAAAAACAAGCAAAAATGTAAAGGATGTATATATTGAAAAGTATGCATTGTTTGCCACACTGTCTTACATTTAAATTGATAACCACCAAACATTAACTGCTTAAGGTACAGAGGCGTTTAATCTTTATCCTTGTGAACACCCCTAAAGATCTCCCTTTATCTTAAACTTTGTCAGTGATAAACTCTCAAAATTAGTATGTCATTAGAATACTATATACCACTTTGCAGATGGAAGGAAACTGATTATCTCCTGGATTGAGGTAGATCATGGAAAGTAGTTTATAGGACTTATTTGGAAATAATAATCTTATTTTTCAACAATCTCTCTTGAGATGTGTACTCACAGGAAAAAAAAATGTGGACTTCAAAAGGATAAGGATAACAAGTAATCTTTGCTTCCCACTGATATGGCAACATTGTTTTTTACTGGACTAGGCCCTTATATTAGACTGGTTAGAATAAGTGAAGCAAATAGGATACATGTCCTGTTTTGCCTTCCCCTTAGTTGAAAGGCAGCCACCTATACCTAAGTGGTGAATTACTAACTTGCAGATGTCTCTCTTCCACGATCACATTCCCTTATGGTTCTCTAGGTTCACTGTATGGAATTCAGAAAGCCAAATAAAATGAGCCTGCTTATACAATGTACATTTCATAGTTGTCTCTCAGGCCTTTGATGATTCCGGCCCCCCACCAAGGATGGAGTATAGGTGGTGCTGCTTCTTTATTCATCTTGAAAGTGAAAGGAAATTCCTGTATATTGAATGTCTTGAGGTAGAATGTATCCTAAAAGAGCATCTAAATCAAATATATTTTCTGTGGCAACATTGAAGCCCAAAAAAGTTAATTATTCTGCCTAGGGTCTTCTATCTGTTCAGTGGCAAATCATAAACTAGAACCCAGACCTCCCGAGTACAGTACTTGCCCATTTTACCACTTACAAGATTATGGCTTCAGGCACCAAATGGTATAATGAATCACACTGTCTAAACATTGTCAGTTAAGTAATAAATGTTTATATTTTCAAGAAAGTAAATACTGAAGGAGTTAGGCTTAGCACATGTGGACTTCCATGATTATGTATCTTTCTACATTTTGCCTTTAAATGTTTTTCTTTTCAAAGATTTTCAGTTTGGACCTTGGAGGCATATCAGCAGTGGTCCTAAATGGCTATGATATAGTAAAGGAATGCCTTGTTCATCAAAGTGAAATTTTTGCAGACAGACCATGCCTTCCTTTATTCATGAAGATGACAAAAATGGGAGGTATGTTTGTTCTCAGCTACTTGTCCACTCAATTATTTTAAATTTCATCCTTTAAGTGATTTTAGTACATATAGTTGGGATTCTTTTGTACTGGTTAACAAGAAAGTATTGATATACAGTACCTACTTGTGGAACTTGAGCTCTTTGGATGAATTACTCTAATATTTTAGACCACTGCATGCTAATTTTATTGTAATTCAGTTTTAATAAATCTTATAAAGTATATTTGTAAAGAATTAACACAAGATCTGCAAGTTTTATTAAACAAGTCAGGAGTACACACACACACACACACACACAAAAGTGTCCTTTCAATGCCAGTCTTGAATACATTTGTGACATTTTTAGTATTGTTTTGTTTCTAAGCTTATAGAACTGGAAGCAGCCTTAACTACTCATCATTCTATGTTAATGGAAAGTTGTGGAGCTTTGTAAGAGACTATGTAAGAGACTGGCATTCTGCATGATTTAGTGATATGCAACAGAAGAAATGCTGAAAGTTGACAACATGGTAAAGCAGCAAATGAAAGCCTAAAATACCCATGTGGAAATCAAATACAAAGATTTTAATGCTATAAGAAATTTCTTCAATTTTTCTCTAACGAGAACTTCACAATTAACATTGAAGAAAAAAATAACAATATCTTGCTTAGAAAAACTAAATGAAACTGGTTGAAAGGGAAAGATAATCCTCTGTTAAATCACAAAACAAATAACAAATGCAAAGAAAGTCGAAATTTTAAAAACCAAATTCTCAGGCCAAAATGATAGTTGAAAATGAAAAATGAATAAAAAGCAAGTCTCCAGCTTCTTAAATCTTACAAGGAACAACCATTAGTCCAAAGAAGAAAAAAATTGTAATTGGAAACTGTCTTTGTAGCTTTTCTTGTTGCTGAGACAAAATACCCAACACCCACAAGTTAAAGGAGACAAGGTTTATTTCAGCTCACGGTTTGTAGAGGTTTCAGTCCATAGTTGGCTGGTTCCAAGGCAGGATGGCATGACACAGGGACAAAGGAGAAACAGTCCACAGCAAGACAGGCAGAAATGCAGCCAGCAGCAGTAGAAGCAGCCTCCCTTTCCCTTTTATCCCGTTAGATTATAAGCATCTAGGGTGGGCCTTCCTATTATCCACACCCAGAATTATGCTAATTCCAATCAGTGGACTAATTTCGTACCATACACCCTAGCTATGAGTGCAAGAGGCTTTGGAAGGACATCTAGATACAAGCCATAACAGAACCTTTAAAGAAATGATAAAAAAAAAATGATGTGATCAAATATTGGAGACAAAGTATATATTTATAGTTTAGACTATTTTAACATAAGGAATGATAAAATTCACATTAAACAGTATTTAGCAAAAAGTGAAAGGAAACTAAGTCAAAAATTATTTACGTTGTATGCGTCAATGAACTAAAAAATCATGCCTGCCATTAGTCCACTGTGTAAATAGGAAAAAGTTGCTCTTTGGGTGGACTTAGCCCCAGTATGGGGTTATTGTGAACAGTGTATCTTTTTCTTTTATTTGTGTCAGGGATTGAACTCGGGTCCTTGTGCTTGCTAAGCAGGCAGCAGAACTACTGAGATGAATCCCCAGCCCCCTGTGTATCTTGAATATGTGTGGCACACATTCCTCCAGAGCTGCTCTGATCTTGCTGCCTTGTGCCAGCTGTTTACCTGCAGTGATCTTAATCTGGATATTTGCTTGACTTCCTCATCTCATTTAATTCTTTACTCAAAAATCACTTTATACATGAGCGTTTCCCTGACTATCTTGTGTATCTTTGCTTATTATATAATTTATGTGTTGATTGTCTGTCTCTCCTGCTGGCAGTTGCAAGAGACTATGGATCTTTGCTTCTTTTGTTCACTGATAAAGCTGACATTTTAGAACACTGCCTGGAATATAGTAGGAGTTTCATAAAAACATGTTGAATAAATATTTGTTAATGAATAGTTATCTGGGGATATGGAAAGCAAAAATGGACTATGAGAATATAAAAATGCAGCACTAAAGACCCACTTACATGTGGCTAACTTTTTAACAAGCTCCAAATTTAACAATTGTTGCACAAATGTTTTTGGAGTGTAAACTTTCTATGTACATCACATATACAAGAGAACACAAATTTTCATCATAGATATACCTAAGTCCTCTGACAAGTGAAATTCCACATAAAGTACCTGTTATATAAATACATGCACTGAGGATACTAGGTTACTTCCTTGATAGTAAATTTAAAGGAGAATTTTTCCATAGTAACCACATCAGAATAACAGATACACTATGAAGATTCTGGAATTTTGCAGCAAGCAATATCAACATTTAAAAAGTTTGAGTTTCATGTTTCTCTTTTTTTTTTTTGGTTTTGATCTGTTCATTCTACTACATTGACAACTCATTCATGTTACCCGTTTCTGCCATCGTTACCTTGTTGGTTATATGCTTTCAATAGAAGGTAGTTTCTATTCTAAAATACAGTCTCCTTTACAAAAAAAAACTTCTAAATCCAGAGAAATTATTTTTCAGGTATTTGTTTAATTCAAGTTAAAATTTTGCCTATAAAACATACAATCATTTGTGTTTTATAAATTAGATTTACAAGTTAAATAATAAAGTTATCCAGGCCTAGTTCATCCACCTTGAATTATACATAAGACTGGCTAGTTCCTTGTGATAGGAGAACTATATCTTTTTTGAGTCCCAGATGATGAAAATATAAGCTTATCAGTTATAATACTGTATGACTGCTGAGTTGCTGAGAATAGGAACCAACCAAATAGTTATACAAAAGGATAATTTGGGGGGAAAATTACTGTCTGTTTAGAAAGATTTTTTTTTTTTTACACTATAGCATTTTCAGCTTCTTAATACTTTTTTCCAGGCTTACTTAATTCCAGATATGGCCAAGGATGGATTGATCACAGAAGATTAGCTGTGAACAGCTTTCGATATTTTGGATACGGCCAAAAGTCTTTTGAATCTAAGATCTTAGAAGAAACCAAATTTTTCATTGATGCTATTGAAACATACAAAGGTAGACCTTTTGACTTGAAACACTTAATAACTAATGCTGTTTCAAATATAACCAATCTGATCATTTTTGGAGAAAGATTTGCTTATGAAGACACTGATTTTCAGCACATGATTGAGTTATTTAGCAAAAATGTGGAACTAGCTACCAGTGCCTCAGTCTTCCTGTATAATGCCTTCCCATGGATTGGCCTCTTGCCTTTTGGAAAACATCAACAGCTGTTTAGAAATGCAGCTGTGGTCTATGATTTTCTCTCCCGACTTGTTGAAAACACTTCAATCAACAGAAAGCCTCAGTTGCCTCAGCATTTTATTGATGCTTACTTAGATGAGATGGATCAAAGTAAAGATGACCCATTATCTACTTTCTCCAAAGAAAACCTAATTTTCTCTGTGGGTGAGCTCATCATTGCTGGAACTGAAACTACAACCAATGTGCTACGCTGGGCAATTCTTTTCATGGCCCTTTATCCCAACATTCAAGGTGAGGATTCTTTTGATGGTCTCATGGCCTATCCTTAAATATAGGGCTCATATATGTTTTGGAGTCGTTAGCCATATATGAAGCATTTGTAAAGAACTCCCGCTGTGCTAGCCAAGAAGAAAAATATTTCATAGAGAGTTTTCAAATTTAGTATCTCACTACATGTTAAAAAAAATCTCTGCAATAGGTTTTATTACTCCTGATTTATAAATGAGTACAAAGGCTGAATGGAAGTGGCAGAGCTGAGACCTAGATCTGGTTTTTCTCCTTCAGTGCTTCACTATTTTCTCAGCTGAGAGTAATGTCACTTCAATTCTGAGTTTAACATGTTCACAGTGGGGCCATAATTTATACATCTCACTGTTGGGCAGCCTGAACTACCAGTGGTACTTGCATGATTGTCCCATTTGGTGGCTTTTTATTAATTTTATTAGTAAAGACCAATAACAGTGATTACATCCATTTATATCACCAGTGATACAAGCCACCTGTTGGACAGTCATGCAAGTACCACTGGTGGTTCAAGCCAGGAGAAATGTATTAATTTTTGTCCTTAATCTTTTTAATATGTTTTTCATGACCAAGTTACCCAAGGTGTTAAAATAAGATATGTAGCATATATTTAAATAAAACTCGCAGATAATGAAAAATGTAAATCTGAAAAAAAAAGGAAAAACCCAGGTACAGTCATATCTGTTGGTTTATTATATGCTGTCCTTTGTTTTAGCCCAAATAGTAATTATTATAGATACTATTCTAATTGTATAATAAATGCTTTTTCTCTGACAGGACAAGTTTGGAAAGAGATTGATTTAATTATTGGCCCCAATAGACAGCCTTCTTGGGATGACAAAAGCAAAATGCCATATACTGAAGCAGTTTTGCATGAAGTTTTAAGATTCTGTAATATAGTTCCACTAGGGATTTTCCATGCAACCTCTGAAGATGCAGCTGTACGTGGTTATTCTATTCCAAAAGGCACAACAGTAATTACAAATCTTTATTCTGTACACTTTGATGAAAAGTACTGGAGAGACCCAGAAGTGTTCTATCCTGAGCGATTTCTGGACAGCAGTGGATATTTTGTCAAACAGGAAGCTTTGGTTCCTTTTTCCTTAGGTAAGAGAACTTTCACAGGAGTATAACTTTAAAGTTTAACAATGAGTTGTCACGTGTAGCATATTAACCCGAAGCTGCCGCCTCTAAAATTAAATATTACAACTCTGCAAACATACTCATTTTTGTAGAAGAGAATCATTTGACTCAAAGTAATTAACACTTGATTCTACTCAAAATCAATCTTAACTTTTTAACTAGAGTTAAGCTGTTGAAATGTTCTGGCTTCTTCTGAAATTCTTGCTAGTAGATTTTTGGCTTTAATCAAACTTACACAGCTAGAAATCAGTAATAGATGACTTGTGAAGCTGAGACCTAGAAAGAGGAAAGAGAACAACTTGAAGTAAAACTAGGATCTAGCCCTCTCACCTTCAATTTATTGTGTTATCTCCAGCTAGGAAATACTGCTTCTGGTATGAAACAGGACACAGATCACTAACCCATGGAAAAGGAACTTTTATGAATCATTGAAAAAATACACATTTAGTCAGTTGAAATGAAATGGGTTTCTTTTGACAATACAATGAAATGTCATACCTCAAATTAAACCTGTCAGAACATATCTTAGGCCAGGGGTGGCGAACCTGTGGCACAGCCACAGCAGGCTGTTTGGATTATTGAAAGCTCTAAAAGGCTGGCCATCATTGTGTAGACTTCGTTGCAGTATGCAAGGGAAGTGGGAGTTGGAATTAAAGTCTTAGGAAAGTTTATGCTCTGACAAAAGGAAGCAAAATGGGGACTCTGGAAGCTGAAGGGCTAATTTCTATTGTTTGGGATTTAAGAGAATCCTTTAATTATGTAACTTTCTCTAACTTATTTTAAATTTCAGATTTCCCAAGTATCATCCAAATATTGGACGTAACTTTTGGTAAACATGGGTTTATAAAACTTACTGTATCTGCTTTTTTCTGTTTAGGGAGAAGACGTTGTCTTGGAGAACATCTGGCTCGGATGGAATTGTTCTTGTTTTTCACAGCATTACTTCAGCAGTTTCATTTGCATTTCCCACTTGAACTCGTTCCAAATCTGAAGCCCAGGTTAGGTATGACGTTGCAGCCCCAGCCTTACCTCATCTGTGCTAAAAGGCGCTGAAAGAGCACTGAAAGTGCACAGATGTTTTAAGGAGTAAGGGTGTATCTTTGTCTTATCCCAAATCTTATTTAATCTAATCAGTGAGATGTTTAGGGGAAAAAAGTCACGCTATCAAAAAACTAAACAGGTATGTCATTAAAAAAGAGTACTAGAGGGCCAGGGATTTAGCTCAATGGTTTGGTGGCCTGCCTTGCAAGCGCAAGGACCCGAGTTCAATCCCCGGTACCAAAAAATAAAAAAGAGTATGAGAGCAGTAACTAGTACTAGCTATGATTTTTTTTTCAAGCTTGTGTAAATTCTAAGGTACAACTCTTTATTGAGGAACGTGAAGGTACAAATGACAGATGTTGCATAACAGGCTAAGAAGGGCTATGGATGCCCTAAGCACAGCCACGTGCTAAGTATAAGGTTCCTCTCATTCCTTTTTGACTCTGACTACCCACTAAGGAAGCTTTGCTTCTAAATGCCAACTCCTTTTTGACCCATTAATCAAAATCATTAATAAACTATGGTACCAATCCAGTTTAATAGAGGACTAAAAGAAATTAGAATTCAAATAAATTCATTTGGACTAGATATTTTAGATATGGTGACTGATGATGGAAGAAATATATATTTAATAACGGGCCAGCCTTGCTTTCAAATATAGCTCTCTGCTATGTGTTCATGAGAACTGTATCATTATTTCTATAAATGAAGGTCTGTGTAATTCCTGAGCATCCATCCCAATAGCAGCTCAGTAGATACAAAATTATGGTAAGGTATTAGAACAAAAATGACAGCTGGCCAGGGATTTAACTCTGGTACCACCACCTGCCTCACAAGTACAAGGACCTGAGTTCCATCTCTGGTACCAAAAAGAAAAATTACAGAAGGCTATTGATTTTTTTTTGTGTGTGTGGGCATAGACAGCACCACTTTTTGTGGAATCAGTCACTGTATTTAAAGATCCAATCATCTTATTTAGTAGAGGTCTTTCCATGGGTTAATGTTTTTCCTAAAGATAAAATTCAAATCCAGAAACATGTTATTGAGACAGCATAATTGCATAAATTTGGATACTTGAGAGTGATGGAATGCTATTAAAATTTTTACCTGAACAAAAGGGGAAAATTGTGAATCCCCTGAAGAAACTGGAAAATGTATTGAGTATTCAGTCATTTACAGATATTTTTTACATCATCATTTTTTCTGAAGTTATACATAAAGGGTTAATGCTTGTAATTTGGTTTATGAGCAGCTATAGCCTCAGAATACCTGCACATATTAATGACTTGTATTAATAATATAGGTTTTACCTTAGGTCATCCCCATTTACTGAATACTGCTGAGTTTCTATGTTATAAAAGAGTCTTTGCATCTCTGGTGTATTAAGATTTCTTCATATATAAGAGAAAGAAACCTTTGCAGATTTTCTTGAATAATCAAAGGAAATTTGGAGGTAATGTGGACATTTTAGAGTCTGTTTTGACCAAAATAGTTTGGCATAATCAACGGCACGATCCCTTCCCATTCCTCAGTTTTACTGTCCAGATGATATATCAGCTTTATCATAAGTGAGAGTTCATGTGTTTTGCCCTGCTCCACGTATAGTGAGCAATCCCTCTTGGACTGTTTCTAAGACAGAAAGGGAGTTTTTTTATATACACTCAAAAAACTATTCTTTGTGTCCCAGAGGCCATATCTGAATCATACATCAACTTAAACCTGTGTTTTGTAAGTGGGATTATGACTCCTTTAGGTCTGAATATGTAACTAGTGATGGTGTTATACTTAATTGAGAGAGATTATAGAGAATTGCCACCATTCTGAGCCAAATTTGAGTCCTTTTATTGCCAGCATTCAAGAGTGGCTTGTGCTCCAGTGACAAAAAGCAGCTTCCAGGTTTCTTGTAAGCAGCTGTTCTAGTTTGGGAGGGCTCGGGAAGAAGGGGAGCACAAGTGGAATTTCACACGAGCAGAACTTTGCTAAGTTAGTTGGGGGTCAGGGAAAGTTTCATACCATTTAGTTGAAACAAAATATCACACATGTCATATACAAAATATCACACACATCGTATTCTGTTTACAAGGTTGTAAAGATAACATAGCTACAGACTGCTCTACCAAATGCAGCAGGATCAACCACGGGGACTCCCAGGAGGGGAGGCAGAGTGACCACCCAGAATCACTAGACTTTACATGAAATGGGGGAATGGTGATGAAGCACAAAATGGAGTCAGGTTGGCTACCACAATGGATTGACTTCCCCTCAAAGTACAGGTGCTATGTATGGGTGGTATAAAAAAAATTAGGATAATTATGAAGAGAATTAGAAGTCAAAATATTTATAATACCTACTTCACTTGCTTCTACATGCTTTCCTGACTATTGTGAGCCTTGACAAATGTACTCATAATATGCTCTTTAATATTTGTTCTTTCTTTAGCACAACAAATCTTTCATCCTTGGGCCGCCTCCTTAATATCTTATCTCATAGAACAGTAAGCATCAGCTGATCTCTTAAGTTCAGGAATTACAAAGTCTTGGCAGTCCCACTACCCAATGCAACTTTGTGAACTGAAGTAGACTATAATAAAAATTAAGGCCTTATTTTGCTATCTGTGCATAAGTTAAAAATCATAGGTAGTAGAAATTTAAGCATATGTTTTTGTTTGCTTAATTTCATTGGTACATTTTAAGTACACAATATAATGAAATTCATCATTGGATATTTGTACCTTTACAAAATGTCTTGATTCTTATTTTTCCCCCTTCCCCTGCCCTCCCTTCAATCCCTCTACCCCTCCCTATTTACAAAGACTTTGTTGCCAGATTTTCATATTAACTCATTTTGTCAAACACTTTTTCTGCATCTATTGAGATGATCATATGTTTTTTTTGTCCTTGGCTCTGTTAATATCGTGTATTACATGTATTGATTTGCATATGTCGAACCATCCCTGCATCTCTGGGATGAATCCCACTTGGTCAGGGTGTTTGATCCTCTTGATGATCTTCTGCATTCTTTTTGCTAGTATCTTATTAAGGATTTTTGCATCTCTGTTCATTAGTGAGATTGGCCTATAGTTCTCTTTTTTGGTTGGATCTTTCTCTGTTTTGGGATCAAGATGATGCTTGCTTCCAGGAATGAATTTGAGAGTATTGCTTCCCTTTCAATTTCATTGAAGAGTTTAAACAGTAGTGACAATAATTCATTTGTCTAGTGGGCCTATCTATTTGTGACAGTGGGATATTGAGGTCCCCCACTACTATTATAGTAGTGCTTATTTGATTTTTCATGTCTGTTAGTATTTTATATAGTTGTGCACACTAGTGTTTGGTGCATATATATTTATGATTGTCATCTCTTCCTCTTGGATTTTTTCCCTTTACAAGGATGTAGCATCCTTCTTTGTCCCTCTTAATCAGTATTGGTTTGCAATCCAATTGATTTGCAAAGAGGATAACTACTTCAGCTTTTTGGGGGGATTCCTGTCACATGGAATATTGTTTTCCACCCTTTAACTTTCAGTCTGTTTCTTTTTGAATTGTGTTTCTTACATGCAGCATATTGGATCTTGCTTCTTGACCCATTCTGCCAGTCTATTTCTTCATTGGTGAATTGAGATCATTAACATTGATGGTTATAACTAATGTCTATTGACTTATGCTTGTCATGACTTTTTATTTTTGTTGGATTCTCTCCTGCTTTGGATTTAATTTCTTGTGTTGCCTGATGGATTCATTCTACTGGGATTGCTGGGGTTGTGATCCTCATTGTCTTTTCCTAGGGTATTGTTTAAAAATTTTTGGAGTGCTGGTTTGGTATTCATGAAGTTCCTTAGGTGCTCTTTGTCATGGAAGTATCATATTTCTCCATCAATTTGAAAGATAGTTTTGCAAGGTACATGGATCTGGGTTGGAGGTTGTATTCCTTTAGGACCTGAAATATGTCACTCCAAGCTCTTCTTGCCTTGAGGATTTATATTGAGAAGTCTGCTGTGATTCTGATGGGCTTTCCTTTGTATGTGATTTGTATCTTTTCTGGAACTGCTTGTAGGATTTTGTTCTTTTTTGGGTTTCTGGAATCTTAATTATATGCCTAGGTGTAGATTTTTTTTTTTAAATCAGGGCTAATTGAAGTCCTATATGCCTCATTTATCAGTATGTCAAGTTCTTTTCCGCTGCTTGGGAAGTTTTCTGCCATTACTTCCATGAATTTTTTTAATGTCATTTTCATTCTCTCCTGTTTCTTCATTGACTGATCAGCCCTTCTTTACACAATCTATTAGCTACTGGATTAATTTCTTGTGGTCCCTATTTTTAAGAAAGTTTTCTTTTCCTGGTCACTAATTGCAATCCTGTATTCTGTAACTGAAATTCTGTCCACACATTGGCTCATTCTGCTGCATAAACTTTCAATGGAGTTTTTAATCTCTTGGAAATCTGTATCTGTTTTATGGATTCCATTTATTTCCTATGTTGGGATTCCATCATGTTCCTCAACTCTTCTAATTTTTTCATCTGTGTCTGCTCTAGCTTTATTAATCATATCTTGCACTATAGGCACAGTCTTTGTTCTTTTCTGAGAAATTATGTCTGATTTCATTTTTTCCAGATCCCTTTCATTGCCAGTTTAGGGAGTCCAAGTATTTGAGTATCAGATTGTTCCATCTCTTTTCCCTTTGGAGTTGCCTTATGTGATCTAGAAGTGTGGTTTTGAGACTTATGTGTCTTCTCATTTCAACAGATGCAGCCTGCTGCGATTTTGTTGAGGCAACATTTTGCTCACCCAGTGGTCTTCAATTCTCAGCAAGCCACTAAGTGGCTTTTTCTCTGCTGCTCACCACTGCACCAATTCCTCGGTTCAGAGTGGTGGCTTTCTGGATCCCTGTGCTGTCCGGTTTGGGGTCTGTGCACACTTGGGATGGTATCTAGGTGTGCCTCTGGATAGCGCCTGCCCTCCTACATAGCTATTGTCTGAGTAGGCCTTTGGTTGGGAGCCAAACACCCCATTGCTAGTGTCTGGGCAGGCTTTTGGCTGTTTTGTGTGCACTTACTGGCGGTATAGTGGTAGGCCTCTGGCAGCTGCTTGTGTGCCTGTGCAGCTCTTTTCTCATCGGGTTTTTGGCTGAGGTTTGTGGGCCCAAGAAGCTCAGGTCGGGGCAGGGCCCTGGCTGGACCTGCCTGCAGCTACGTTGCTCTGGTGCACTCCCCTAGGATCTCTGCACAGCTACCACTGACTAGTCACCAATGGTATTGAGGCGGGCCTCTGGCTGTTGTTTGTGTGCCCATGCAGCTCTTTTCCCAGCAGAACTTTGGCTGGGGCTTGTGGGCACAAGCAGCTATGGTCAGGGCGGGGCCCTGGCTGAAAGTTCCTGCAGCCACACCACTCTGGTCCACACTAGCTTTTAAGTTGTGGATGTAGGGTATTTTGTCCTGGTGATGAGGAAATGACTAAGACAGAATATTTAGGAGAAAAAGAATAAGGATATTGCCTAAAATTTGGTCGTGAGAGAAAGAACTACACAAGCTAAATTTTTATTCATAGAAGCAGATACTGTAAAGAAACAGGGTCCAAATATAAATATGTTAAATATAAAGCAGACTGCTGAACCAAAAATGCAACTCTTCTTTAATATCAGAAGAACTTAAGTGAATTTTTTAGGAAAAACTGAATAAATTATACCAGATCTATGTCTCTTTTACATGTGTCAAAGAGAAAAATTATTTTGTATCATGAAAATTTTATGAATTTCAAATTTAGTGTCCAAAGAGTTATACTGCAATACAGAAATATTCATTTTTAATGCATTGTTTACAGCTGCTATTTGTGCTGTGACTGAATTGTGAAAGAGACCATACGTGGCATACTTATTCCTTCACACTGCTACTAGGCACACTACAGATCTGTGACACAGTTCTAACTTAAGAGCATTTCTAGTGCTGTGTTTATTTTCACAGCAGCATATTGTTGTATTTTAATTTTTATTACTGATACATACCCATCATGTCAGAATAAGAAATATGAACTTAAAAAACTCATACTTTTAAAACAGAATGGGACGTGCATTATTTTATTAACCAAATTAGGTGGCAAAGGATTGTTTAATATATAATACTATAATTGCTTGGAAAAAAAATTATGGTTTGGGACTATAAGAACAAGTGATTTTCACAGTATTCATAACACATGAAAGCTGTAGTCAGAAAAATTGAAATTTTAAAATGGAGCATCTCATGATACCACAATTTCTTCATAAAATATGAAAATGAAGATGCAGTGAAAATAATTTTGATTGGCTCATTTGCTAAGAAAAGCTAATTGTGAATTAAATTGTGTTTGTCTCAAAGTTCATTCATTTTCCTACAAGTGACTGAAGTTTATCCTTTATGGCAGAGTAGTACTACTTTGTGTTTATACCACATTTTCTTCATTCATCTATTGATGACATATAAGCCACTTTCAAGACTTAGCTATCATGAATTGTGCCGCTTTATACATGTGTATGTGTCACTGTAAGATGATGTCATTAACTTTCAGAAAGATACCTAGAAGGGGAATTAGCTGGGTCAAATGGAATTTCTAGGTTTAGTTTGAGGACTCTCCATGTGGATTTCCATAGTGTTTGCACCACATTCCCACCAAAAATGTTGAAGGTTTCTTTTCTTCATCTGCATTTGCTATTTTCTTGATGATAGTCATTCTTTCTGGAGAAAAGATGGAATCTTAGTGTTGTTTTAATTTGCATACCTCTAATGTCCAGAGATGTTGAACCTTTTTTCATGTATTAGCCATTTATAGTTCCACTTTTGAGAAGCATCTGATTTTCAATTGCCTATTTTTTGATTGTTCTTTTATTTAGAGACAGCTTCATATGATTGTGAGATCTGAAATCTGAAGAACAGCCCAATAGTCCAGCAGGCTGAAAATTCAGGCCAAGGTTGATGTTAAAGGTTTGAGTCTGAAAATGAAGAAACTCAGGAGGGTATTTCTATGTGAGTCTTGTAAAGGATTCCTTTCTAGGAAACCTCAGCTTTTTGCTTTTAAGGTCTTCAACTCATTGAATGAGGCCTACCCATGTTATCAAGGGTAATTTTCTTAAGTAAGCTTACATCTGTTAATCACACCCACAAAATACCTTCACAGTATTATCTAGACTGACTCTATCCTGGCACATAAAATTTAACCATCACAGTGATCTTTGCTTGTGGGATTACATTTAATTAATATTAACATGAATGTATCCAAAATTCCTAAAGTGGATTTATGTCCCTTAGATTTGCATTTTCTTTGGTTGGGAGCCAGAAAACACTACTAATTTAGGCTCACAGTGGTCCCCTCAAAGACTCTATCTTTTTTTTTTTTTTTTTTTTTTTTTATTGAGTTTATTGGTACATTTAGGGATACAGTACAGTTACATTCATTGTTGGGATCATGTACCTTTACATGGCAAGTCTTGATTCTCATTTTTTCCCCTTACCTCTGCCCTCCCTTCCCCCCCTCCTCCCCTCCCCATCTACAAACACTTTATTTTCATCTTTTCATTCTCTCACATTTTTTTCTTTTCCCTTTTTGTTCTTCCCCTACGTATCACACCTTCCCTACACCTTTAGCTCCTTTCCTCCCATTTCTAAATGTCAGTAATCTTATTAGAATCTTATGCATTGTTGCAGAATATTCACACCAGGGAAACTATTTGGTATTTACACATGTGGGACTTATTTATTTCACTTAGGAGTATATCTTCGATATGTATCCATTTTCCTATGAATGAATCTATTCTCTCGCTCTTTATGGCTGAGTAATATTCCATTTTATAGAAAAACCACAACTTCTTTATCCAGTTTCCAACGGATGGGCAAATAGGTTGTTTCCAAGATTTAGCTATTACAAACTGTGCCGCTATAAACATGGGTGCACATACTTCTCTGTGATATGATCAAAGACTCTATCTTAAATTAAGAAGTTTCAGTTCTTTCAACTTACAGTAGACCCAGGGTTTAAACTGAGATTTCAGTTTAGGTGAATAACCTTGAGTTTAAATGACATTCTTTTATCATTATGGCTTCTGTTCTGGTTTCTAAACTATGGCCTCCCATAATCTTTAACAATTTAAAATAGTATGCAGTTTGAGTGATCTTCACAAAATATGTTATTCTTCCTGATTAAGACTGTTTCTCATTTCCTTAGAAATATAGTTTAACTGGCATGTCATACTTTACAAGGGCTTCCCGTTAACCATCATCTGCCTTAACCTTCACCGTTTTAACCACCCCTAATCTTGGTTTCTCCAGTATGGAGCTGGATTCTCCTCTTTTGGCTTTTATATGTGCTGATTTTCTTCAGCTACAATCATACCCAAGGTAACACTTAATTCAGTTCTCAGCTTAGATGCCCCTTTCTCTGAAAAGTTGTTCATCACTGTTTGACCTGCCACTGATATCTCACACACCCTCTAGTTTCTCATATTAGGCTGGCAACCACAATAAAGAAAAAAATAGTTGGCTGTATTCATTTCTTTTGTAAGGTACATTTTTATGAAATAATGCAATCTACAAAGAGTATAAATTTCTGACTAAGCAATGTCAGAATCTCTAGGTTTCTGTAAAAAATAAGCAGAAAAAGGCTAAGAGCACCAGCTAAAGAAATGGTAAAATAGCAACACTTTTCAGATAGTAACTTTAAAAACATTATCATGGAGAAAAATGTGTCCACAAACACAGATATAATGATACTTATTAGAACCATTGTCAACAGTAGTAAATTTTTAGTGAAGATGATTACAATGAAAAATTAATCTGATGCAGTAGCAATCAAATAAGACCTATAATATGGGCTGAGGCTATAGCTTGCATAACGTAACATAAAGCCCCGGATTTGATTCCCAGCACCAAAAGATGACGGGGGAAGAAGAGGAAGAGGAGGAGGAATGACTATTATGTGGCTTATGGTAATTTCTTAAGACTGTACCTAATAGTACTGTGTATATTTAATGTATTCACATTGATTTCTCACTGTCATTGTTTCTTTTCTTGTTGCTGAGACAAAATACTCGACACCCAAAGGAAAGGTTTATTTTAGCTCACAGTTAGTAGAGGTTTCAGTCCGAAGTTGGCCAGGCTCCAAAGCATGGTGGCACGGCTAAGGAGACTGTCCATGGAAAGGCAAGCACAAGGCAGCAGGTAGCAACAGCAGCCTGGCTTCTTTTTGTCCCTTTATATTCTATCCAGGCTACAAGGCTTTTGGGTGTCACCACCCATACTCAGGGCAGGGCTTCCATTATTCACACCCTTAATCCCAGTAGCACAACCTTAATCCATATTCATACACTCTAACTACCTTTGAAACTCCTCACCTATGACCACATGAGGCTTTGAGTAGACATCTAAATACACGCCATAACACTTCCAATTACAAATTTTAAAATTTTAGTAGGGATGATTTTTTTGAGTTATTTAGATGTATGTCAATTAGCAAAAAATTAAGTAATTTAAAGATTATTTTAAAAAGAGTACTGAGAGTGTTGCTTTTTGTGTACCAGGGATTGAACTTAGGACCATGCACCTGTGAGGCAGGTGGCAAGTGCCACTGAGCTAAATCCCCAGCCCATCAGAGTATTTTTAATAAATAAAAATGTACTTCTTTCAGGAAAGTACAATACAGTGTCAGGCATGGTGGCACACGCCTATAATCCCAGCACTTGGGTGGCTGAGGCAGGAGAGGAATGCTGTGAGTTCGAGACCAGCCTGGGCTGCATAGTGAGTTCCAGGTCAGTCTCAACTACATAGTGAGACCCTGTCTCAAAAAACAAAAACAACAACAACAAAAAAGAAAGTACAATACAAAATTCTAGTAATTACAATAGTATAGAAAATGTGACCTTATACTTACATGCACATGTATGAATTTATAGATGTATGATTATACTGTATTCCATCAGAAAAGCAACAGAAATACATTTATGTAGAATGCAAAATGTATGCTAGAGAAATATAGCCACAG
>NW_022900928.1:14992963-15025971 GCF_012274545.1 Fukomys damarensis
ACACACATGTGCAAACTCAATAAATTTTTATATTTTTATTCAGTAATATATGATGGGACTAGTTTACAAATGGACTAAAACTGGTTGCAAAAGTGGCAGGTATGAATTCAGCACTCAACATATTTAATAAATACAGCTTAGTGATTTATTAAATATTATACTGTGCAGGATCAAAGATCCCAATACTAAATAGATTTTTAATATCTTTTGGGTAATCCAAATATTCTAGGTAAATAAAACCTGTCTGGTAATATTATACTTTAAAGGAATTACCTTAGAAATTAATGGTTTATTGTCTACGAAATTACACAGCTCCAGCATATGATGTAGTCTAGAGGAATAACAAAAAATATTAGTTAACCCTATCATTTTGGCTGTACTTTTACAACTTCAGATATTTTTCACAGCTAGGATATATATCTGCACCATAACAAGTTTATAAACATTATAAATATGGTCTATTTTCTTCATAATCATCTTTACAGTTATTTATAACCTTTTTAATGAAATGATTTACTAAAATATTTTTATATAAACTGAAGTATTCTCATTATCTCAGAAATCAATCTTGCAAAAGCAAGAAAGAAATCAGTCTTGCAGTTGGACTCTAGAATTATTAGTAATGACAGGTCATTTTGTCATGTATTCTTTTTTTGTGTGTGTTTGGTTTGGTTTTGTTTTGGGTTTTGTTTTTTTTTTTTTTTTGAGACAGGGTCTCACTATGTAGTTGAGACTGAACTGGAACTCACTATGTAGCCCAGGCTGGTCTCAAACTCAGGGCAATCCTCCTGCCTCAGCCTCCCGAGTGCTGGGATTACAGGCATGCGCCACCACGCCTGGCTTGTCATGTAGTCTTCAGGCTGAAAATAAAAAGATGAATGTTGGTTTTATAGTGACTAAATATATAAGATACAGATCTAAAAATAACCACATATTTCAATTTATTCAATGTATCTGTCCTTTAGAGCTCACTATATTACTTTTGTTCTTTATCTCTAAAGGGATTGGTTTCATTTGACTTTGTATTAAGGCAAAAGACAGATTAATCCTTTTCCTTGGATTTAATTACACACAAATAATCTAAGAACAGAGAATGATGTTCATTTCATAAAAGGTTAACATGAATATTAGGACGACTTTTTTCTTCTGACAAATATTTATATTAACTTTTAAAAATTCAAATCCTGAGCAAGAGTAAAAGAACAGTTTTGACTAAAGAATAAAAGTCCTTCAAACACCTTTAAAATTCAACCATGGAACATAAGTCCATAAGACTAGAATTCAGATGTCTAATGTCCATGGCAACCTGAATACTCTGTGCCGAAGAAATAAAACACACATAGTAGCTAATACGTAACAGTAAAAAGCATCAGAAATTGATGCACCTGGATTTTGTTAAATATAACAAAGGTCTATCAGTCCTTCGTGGATAAACCTAGCTGGGAGAATAGAAGTGAACAGTGCACTGCATTGAGCAGAAATCCCTCAGAAAGGCCACAATGGATTCCTTTATAGATAGGCATACACTTTTTTCAAAAGATACATTTAGAAATGCAATATAAATCTGTTTTCATGAAAGCAGAAAGTTCTGGACCCTTTGGAAACTGAAGTCAAGTCACTTGATTTTTAGTTATAGCCCCTTGCCCCATGAAAAATAAGAGCTCGCTACCCAGCAAAGCAGCATTATGACAAAGTATTTATACACCAGTGAAGGCTTTGAGTAATGGCTGTGCGACACAAGTCAACTGAAGCCCAGCTCTACGTACAGTTTTCTAGTCCACGTGATTAAAGTGCTTAGGAGTGGGAAACTGCCAGCGCAGCAAGGATCCTCTCACAGTATTAAGGCCTGTCTACGTGGGAATGGTCAGTCGAAAGCACAGTGAACATCAGGTAATGGTTTCTGACCCTGGGCACAGCCCTCCAGGCTTCTTCAGTGTGTCTTTTCTTTCAATCTAACTGTCGCTCTTCCTCTTCATCTGCTTCTTCAATGACCTGAATCTCATCTGCTTGAGGTAAGGAGTTATTTTCCACCTGTAGTTTATTCACCTCAGCTTTACATTTTTCTTCTTCCTCTATAATTTCCTTCCATATCTTGTGGTTTTCAGTGAGGTGGTGCATTAGCTGACAAAATATTTGTCGTCTGCCTTTCCTTCTTTTTGGTTCTGTGAAATTTAAAACACATATTCTAATCATAGCAGTATCATTCATTCATTCATACAAATGTCTCAGTGCCTAATATAAGTAGTTGTATAAATATGGAGGTTATAGTAAGATAAAAATATCTGCAATAAGGAGTTCATGTTCGAGTGGAACAATCTAGACAAAATGAATCAAAATATGAATATATTAGATGGTATTAAGTGTTAGGGATAAAAATAAAACAAGAGGAATAAAGAAGACTGGTGGAAGGGGAGAAAGGAGGACAGTATTGAAATTTCGAGAGAAAATCAACAATCCAAAGGTTTGTTGGTTTAAAAACCAACCTTCAAAGGTTTTTTTTATGTAGTGAGTTAAACACAATTATCAACATTCTGATGAATATTAATTTTAGAAGTCAGCCAATCTTTCCAAAGTGACATTCACCGTAATGACCTAAGATTATTCTATGTTATGCTAATACTAAAGATAAGATACATATGTGAAAGGATTGGTGGATAGAGTCTTGTCATCCTATCTGTTCTGACTTCTGGGAAAAAAAATACCTAGGTAAGGATATTTTCAATACTACTTTAAGGTATAAATAATTGATTTCATTCGCTACTTTAAAGAACAAATAATTGATTTCACTCACAATTACAAAGGAGATGAATCAGTTTTTTTCATTTTCCATTTATATTCATTGTCTTAATAGAGAAGAAATATAACACTACAGTTTGGTAGCTTAAATTCTCAGTATGACAAAACTTGATTCTCCCCTTAGATCCCAGGAATGTATGTTTTCCTTTTCTCCCCAGTGCTCTGATCCACTTCCCAAGTCCACGTGGAAGGCAGATTAGCAGGCTCCTTTGGGGGTTGTGCTCAACTGTCTAGAGAAGTGTGGGGCAGGGTATCTGACAAAGGGCAAGATGAAGAAGGACTAGCTGCAAGGACCTAGCTACCCCACAGTGCAGATGCAGGGACAGTTCTGTCACGCATGCACAACTGGAGCTTGCTGAAGAGCACTGGCTAGAGGCAGCATCTCAAGAGATGGTGCTTCCATTGAATAAGAATTCTTACATTTGATATTATTAGCACAGTACCCGACACATAGCAGTTACTCGAAACTTGACTACTTAATCTAAACATCTAAGGTAATTACTCAAGGTACAACTGCTGAATTTGTATCTAAAAGCACAGTTCTAAACCCAAATTAAATGGAACATTTGTAGCTAACAATATTATATATAGTCTCCCTGTATTCTTACTAGGATTTAGACTGTCTTCTATTTCTTCATCTGTATCTAATTCTTCACCATCTTCATCATCACTACTTTCAGTGTCATCATCCTCTTCTACTTCTACCCACTGGCCCGGCAGCAAACCAGCAGCATCATAGGAGTTACAGAGAGGACCCACTATGTGGGTGATGAAAGATTCTTGGAGTTTTGCTAGTTGAGGAGATGAACGATCCATGAAGGGACTGATGGGTAGGCCAAGATTTGCTTCTTCATCTCCCTAAGCATTTTAAAAAGAAAAACACATTTTTTACTATTTGAAGACCAATCACTTGATCTTTGCTGTTAAAATTATCCTGAGATTCTTAAAATATATTCTGCATCAAAATAATGTTTACAAGAAATATCAATGAATCTGTTCTATCATTTTAAACTGTAAGAATTTCTGATACATGGTAAGTCTTAAAGCTTTATTCTCATACTTTATCCACATCGACCAGTATGGATGACATTCAGTTAACAAGAAAAACATACATCTGTTAAAAGTACCAGCAACTTTACTAACATGCAAAATTCTGTAATGTCAAATATAGATTATCTTTCTCCTAAAGAGAAAGGCATAATGGATACATTTTGGTTGTTGTAGCTTTACCTCTAACGTATGCATGTGAATTTTCCAAGGGTTTTTTCAGTCTTCCCACCTTTAACAGCAAAGCCTTCTAATGAATCTAAACCAGAAAACCCAATATATGAAACAAAAGTAGAGCTAGTACTATTGAGATGAGAATTTGTGTCCGGAACCCCAACTTCCTCCCATTATGGCTTCTAGGGTTCTAGTTAGCACAATTTGAGATCACACAAAAATAGTTTCAAAACCTACTTTTATCACTTAAAATCTGTGTCGTGCTGGGCAAGCTTTATGCATAATATTATCACGTGTAAATTTTGAGTAATAATTTACCATATAAGGTTGTTATTAGTATGAAAAATATTATGCAAAATGAAGTTTTCCCAAAATGGTACTTATTCACATTTTGGTCCTAGTGTCTGAACTTTTTGGAGATGAATTACTCCCCACAGTGCAGGTAACTAATGTTTATCTGTGATGAACCAATATTACCCTAAAGAAACAACCAGAAATTGTCCCAATGATTCCCATGATTTAAAGTCTACAATTTGATATCTGTGAAGAAAAAAACTATCAGTATTTTCCCCAAAAAAAGGTAGATTGGGGCTGGGAATATAGTTCAGTGGCAGAGGACGTGCCTAACGTGTGAAAGCCCTGGGTTCAGTCCCCAGCACCACAGAAACAATAAAAGAATAGTTGGGCTTATCCATAGGACTCTGAAATTTCCTAGGTATACCCCAGGAGTTTGGCTTTTCTAAGTGCATGGCACTGAAATGGCTATAATAGTATAAAGACAGTATAATTAGGATAACAAATAGAATAAAAGTAGGGAAAATTAGAATTGTGTAGCCACGTATGAATAAAGTTTAAGCTTAACCAAAATAAGAAAGTTTAATAGATAAGAGATGGCTAGGACTTTCATATCCAGTAGATTATCAGATGACACTTATCTCCTTTAACATAAATAATGAAACCTAGAAAGATTAAATGAAACTCTGACACAGTATGCTGCTTTTAGTGACCCATCTGGAATTATAACAGCTAACATTATTGAGCTCTGATGTATCAGGGGCTATTCTAAGAACTTTACATGTATTAATTTAATCCTCACAGTGACCATATGAAGTAGGTATTATTTTGTATATTTTATCAACAAGAATACTGAATGAAGCACAGAGAAGTTCCTAACCCAAGGTCACAATGCCAATGAGGAAGAGAAACCAGGATTCAACCTCAGGCATAGCTTTCAAGTTTGCTTAGTAAGTATTAATTTTTATCTGCCTTTAATTATATAATTTGGGTCTAAAGGAACATTTCTAATGCTTTTTACCTGAATTAGTAGGTTTTCTAACATTAACATATACTATTAAGTTTCTGTTATTTGTATAGATAATGTAAAAATAGCATTTCTTTGGCACAAAATTCCTCTTTTGTGAGTATGAACTCCACTGGATAATTCTGAGGCAGCCTTAATTATCATTGAGATTAAAAGTAGAAATGTATAAATTTATATTATAATCTTTAAAAAATGGGTAAATAAAGCAATTATTAGAAAATTACATATAATTTAATGTAAATGTATCACAGAACACAATATTAATAATCTTGGAATATTTCTCTATTTCCATGATTATATAGCATAATACAGTGGTACCTCAGTTCACAAACTTAATTTGTTCTACAATTTTGGAAAACATGGTCACATTTGTGTTTGTGTAGGAAAGATGGTCATGGTCATGTGTCACCCAATGCAGAGTTCGCAAACAAATCAAAATTTTGCCAAATAGTTCTGTTTGCAAACCAAAATGTTTGCAAACACAAGGGTTCAAGAACTGAAGTACCACTGTATTCTGTAATGTTCAAAGACCTTGCAGATTGACAGCACAACCTGGGCTAACATGGCATACCAGAGAAGTGTGCATGGTTGTAGAGACTCAAATTCATTACTCTTAGTTTCTAATTATGATAAGAAAGCCCTGAAAAACAAGGTGCCCTCACTTAGTACATATCCTGATCTTTTCTGATTATTAGGGGGAAGCAATGATTCTTAAAGATCTAATATCCAAGTACATAAGGTGTATTATTTTGGACATAATGAAATGTAAGGCTTGTGACAGGTATCAGTTCACTTCTACTTTGTGGGTAGCCTCAAGTCTGAACAAAAATCACACAAAATCTGTAAACTGGTAAGATCATTTTTAGACAAGATTTTTAAAGATATGAAAAAAGAAAGGGAATGATTATATCTTTGAGTCCTCGAAAAATCACTTCACCCATATCTACTCTGCACGCATTTCTAGCCCTCCAATTTTTTCTAGCCTTTTCCCTATGTGTTTCTATGGGAGAGTAGTTATTAGTCTTTCTACAGCAGAATCAAAAATTCTGCTGTAGCATTATTGATATTCTTCAAACATAGTCTGAGTAAACCCTGAACTCACTTAAAAACTACTTCATTCATAAATCAGTTCTAGATTATACTCTTAGGGTTGAAGGGGCCTTGGAATCATATTCTGTCCTTTGGTGTAGATTTGACTCACTCCAGTTTGTATGTTTTAAATTTTAGCAGGAAAGGAAAACAGCTGAAAAACTACTAAGAACCAGAGCAAATGCAACATTTTCTAACCCTTTCAGTCAAAGTAACTAAATTTCAAATGCTTAATGTAGCTATCCAGGTCTGGGGATTTGGCTCAGTGGTTCCACTGCCTGCTTCAAATCCTTATAAGTTCTTTCTTCACATGAGAGCTCTTAAAAATCCCATCAATGTCAGTATGCAACTTACCTGCTCATAAAATTCATTGACAATGCCTTCTGTCCATTTCAAATGCAAATCCCGAACTTTTGCTGGGCCATTAATATCTGCTAGTTTAATGCACACCTGGCAGACTAAGAGGCGATCATTTTCACTGCTCCATTCTATACCATTACTATTTACATCATTGGCCTATTTTGAAAAAATAGAATTATTTTAGATTCTAAGGGCATGAGAATTTCCTACTAGTTGTTTTTACAAAGTTACCTTAAACTGTTTCTTGTCTAAAATGACAGAAAGAATTTTCAGTAAATGTTTATTTTAATTAGTATATGCCATAACATGGACCTGCATGGGTTAAATTTCCTATTGAAGTGCTATTAGAATTTTGCTTCACTAGAAAGCACAGCTTTCTTGCCGGGCATGGTGGCACACACCTGTAATCCCAGCACTCAGGAGGCTGAGGCAGGAGGATCACTGTGAGTTTGTGACCAGCCTGGGCTACACAGTGAGTTCCACGTCAGTCTCAGCACATAGTGATACCCTGTTTCAAAAAAAAAACCGAAAGCACAGCTTTCTAAAAGCATAACCACCATGAGTTTCAATATTTGTTATTACACAGAAAATCATGATTTACCTGTATGTATGTAATCTACAATAAATATAAGTACATATATAGATAATTCATAAGAATTATAATTGTTTCGACCTCAAAAATATGTGCTTGAAAAGCTAGAGAAAAGCTGACTTTAGAAGTAGAAGGCAAAGTGATACAGTTAAAAGTATTTCAGGGCGGGTGTGGTGGCACATGCCTGTAATCCCAGCACTCGGGAGGCTGAGGCAGGAGGATCGCTGTGAGTTCGAGACGAGCCTGGGCTGCATAGTGAGTTCCAGGTCAGTCTCAACTATGCAGTGAGACCCTGTCTCAACAACAACAACAAAAAAAGTATTTAACTACTAGAAGTTTGTCTCTATGGTTTTAAATCTTGACTCAGAATGATTAATTCAGTGTGTAACACTGGAAAAATTGCTTAAACTATTTGAACCTAAGCTTCTTCATCTATAAAGTTAAAAAAAAGTAATTTAGCCATGATGCCATGAATATTAATAAATGAAAATGACTCATTCATAATATGCTAAATATTAACATTTAAATAAATAGAATTATCATTAGTAGTCAAAATAACTATGCCTTTCAATAATGGGCCAGATTATCATGGCTTCTGAATTTTAGTGTGATGGTCGGTATTTCTGGCACTAAACCCTTCCATCAAGGGAAAATTTATTTATGAGGACCACCAACATATAAAATATCTAAAAGAACTTTTTAAATTGAAATTGAGTGGGAATTCTAGAGCCCCACTCATATTACATTTTCCCAAGAAACTTCAGAACAGAACTCTGTGAGGAACACAGATTCAAAGCTATACACATAAGGTGGGTGTGGGGGTGCACACCTGCTATCTCAGCACTCTGGGAGGCTAAAGCAGAAAGATCAGAAGTTTGAACACATCCAGAGCGACTTGGCAAGACCCTATCTAAAAGAAAAAGAAAGAAAGAAAAGAGGAGAAAAAAGTGAGAAAGAGGAAGAAGGAGATAGAAAGGACTGGGGATGTACCTCAGTGTGAAGACCTAGATTGAATCCCCAGGACCACAAAAAAAGTACATACATAAAAGTTATGAAATAATTTTAAAGGCACTTATCTCTTACTGATTTTATAAACAGTTTATTACTATTGTGATAGCAACATATATAGATGTCTCATTCTAGGCAGTTAAATCCAGAACTCCTTTGTTACTTGTTTATGTACCCTAAAGGTACAGCTTTCTCTAGGTAACAAAAATCAAAGCAGTAGCAGCTTCTTGCCAGCAAAAGAGGGGGACCGTGGTCATGGGAATCTAAAGTAGTGGTTTTTCACGTTTTTACCCCAAATTTTTGAAACATAGCACATACTATTCGTAGTATAAAGCAGTGATTCTCAATCCCTTTGAGTTCTTCCAGGGCAAGAACTCTGACCTGTTCTTTCCTCATTTTTCTTTAACACAATTACTGCACATAGTGGAAAATAAATAGTAGCTGAATGACTGAATTACTGTCAAGTGGGAAAGAATGCATATGTCTCTCTCCCACGTGTTAGCCAGTTAAAGAATTACCAATATAACAAAAGTATAAAGGCAGAGCAAGGTAACCGGCTCTCAGAAACACATCTTTGACTTCATAGATCTTACTTGACACTGTGCTTAATTTTCTCAAATCATTAATTGGTTTGTCACTATGTAGAATAATGTCACAATAAAAGAAGACAATAGATCGAAAGAAAATATAGCAAATGAAGAGTATTTTAGGACATGTTACCATAACAAAATATTTTTAGAATAAAGGTGTGTGTATATCAATTATTTATTGTTATTGCATGAGTAGTAATCTAATAACATTAAAAAACACCTATATCAACAATACTATCATCAAGGATTTCCCTTTCTGAAATAAGGCACTAATTTGTATAACAAACCTTGGCATTGAATTCAGCAAGGAAATCAAAATGCTTTTTAAGATCTGTGGCAAGGATTGCTTCAATGACTAAAAAACGAAAGCGCTTGAACTCCACATGGTCAAGATTAAGAAGGAAGTTGTATTCTGGACGAGAAAGATATAGATTCCAAGCTGATGCGGCATGATGGTTTTCTAGAACAGATCTGTCGTTGTACAAAACTGCCTAAAAAGAAATTTTTAAAAAATGAGGCAGACATCTCAAAGGCATGAAACTTTAATAAAAAAAATTACCACCAGAAAAGAAATCTCTAAATTTACTTAGATCTCTGAAGTAATTAACATCTTTATCTGAGGTTTACTGATGGAATGAAGTAGACCTCAAAATACCACCCTTCCATTTCTTGGGAGGCAGCATGGTAGCTGCAAGAAAGATGAAATTTGGAGAAGGATAACCCTTTCACTACTAGCTGAAAGGAAAGCTGTACTGCAACCTCTTTGAATATCAGCCTTATAAAATTATTACAATGTTTCTTTAGATATTAAATACCTAGTAAATGCCTACTAAACAGTAGATTACTTACTATATTCTACCAGCCTGCTCCTAATGTTTTTTAAAATCCCAAAGAGAAAGACTAAGCTTTACAGTCTCCCTAAGGAGTCAACTTTTGTGTAATAGATTTAACTAATTTGTTTTCAAATCTGATAAACACTGATAAATATCAGAATACCTTTGTCTGGTCAGGAAGTAGTAATAAAACTCCCAGCTCAAAAAAACACAATGTACAATGTGTGCTCTGTAAAGCTACCTGACTTAAGAAACTCTTTTTGACTGGCCAGTTCAGGAAAAGAAATGAGTAAATTCAGGGTTCCTTCACTGTTGCAACTGCCTGTGATCCACCAAATGACTAGGATTTTTGAAGATTGTATGTGTTAAGTTAGGGAGAGAATGGGCATTTGAATTTTGTAGATTGTTACTGCAAATGGTGAAATACATCCTCATAGAGGGTAGTTTCTCTCCCAACAACTCTTAGAAAGTGAGCTAATACTAATAACTAGATTTAAAATTACGAGAAAGGTACATGGAAATAGTGGAAATCATGAGCTATTAATACAACCTCATTGAATAAATGAATTGCATTGTCATTCTAAACTATTTATACATGCACAACATTACACTCACACTTACATGTACCACCACACTTATGTATGCCTCCCTTATATTCACTCCCACCACACTTGAGATTCAAGAGAATTTACCTTACTAGTATACACAAAAGAGACAGAAGTATAAGAAAGAAAGCAGAAATAGCTACAAATGATGAAAAGATCAGAACTGAAGTTTCAACACAGGGAAATGTTCTTCATACTAAAATAAAAATATCAGATGAATTCCACAAAAATCACTTGAGTATATGTTGTCTGTAAGGCATGTGGTTAGAAACACACAAATGATAATCACCAGCATAAACAAAGACCCACAACCATATTAAATTCTACTTAAAACCATGTATTCTACTTAAAAACCATTATTCTACTTAAAACCAAGTTTTCATATATAAAATGATGGCAATTATAGTAATCCATTAATATACACTAATATATTCACAGCAAGACAATTTGGGGTCTGGATATTATGGTAAATCTTAGGAGAAAAACTAGAGAGACAAAAGGTTAATAATTATTCTCAATCATTATACTTTTTAGCATATGACACTAGGCCAGAAGGAATATAAATCTTAGATCTAGTCAGAGTTTTCTCAATTTAATCAAAAATAACAAGTATTTTTCATAAGGTCTCCAGAGTAAAGACTTATTTCATAAACTATTTATTCTTTTCTAGTTGATGAATGTGATTTTTTTCCTAACTCTGTATCATAAAGCATGTCAAGGTCATGTGTTTTTAATCTAAGTAATTACAACTAGGGTCTTATAAGTCAAATGAAATGGCCATCTGACTCAAATGAAGAATGGTTAATAAAAGGATATGCAGCATTATTATAAAATTTCATAATTACTCTTTAAACTTTCTGAAAAAGTATTTCCTACCTGAGGTGCATTTGTGGCCACTAGAAATGCATTTGTCCTCCCTGGGTGATCATAATCATGCATGGCTGCTGCCACATACAAAGCCATCAGTTCCAATGCAGGAATGTTTGAAGACAGGCAGCCATAGCTCTCATCTGGAACAGAGCAGCTCTTTGAGGAAATATAAGCAATTCGTCCAGGATTAATTCTACCATCAGAATCTGAGGAACAATAAATAGCAAAATAAACCATCATTAGCACAAACTTCTTCACAGTTACATTGAGAGGCTTACTCAGCAGGTAATATGATCACTTACCTCATTTGTTGACTTAAAAAATAGACTCCATGAAATTAAAAGAGCATACCCTTTGCAACATACACATTAGAAGTGTTAAATTTGATCTTAAAAGTTATATATTTTACAGGCCATAATAGTATGATCATGCCAGTTTGATGCTCTCTTACTCAAGCTAATAATTTTTTAAACCTCTGAGTTCCTACATATTTGCTACTTAAGGGTTAGCTAATGCTCAGGGTATAGGATATAAGAAAAAATTGAGAATAAAATTTGATAAAGATGGATAGAGATTTAGGAATTTAGTATATTACCAAGCTAAACATCTCTGTTTGCTTTTTAGTTTTCATCCAGAATGATTCTATTTCATTTCTGGCACTGACTAAAATTATTCCCTTTCTTTTTCCTTCCATATAATGTAGTTTAAAAACTACAGAAAATTAAAGGCACAGAAACCTGGAGAATGTTTATTTTATATTCCTGTTAGAAACAATATGTTCACTACCTACTCTGTGTTTTTTGTTCTTAATACCTTACCATTTGTTCTTTTTCCTACTTTGGTGGCTTTACCTAGATGATGATACTACTTTTGCTAAAGGGATCTTAAGAAATTACAAGGAAAAAACCCTGATACTGTATTTATGATAGTACATGAAAGAAAAAATGTAAGAAAAAATTCCTTAGTTGTGTTCATCAATGGAATCTAGAAGTAACGCCTTATGGGCTGGGGATGTAGCTCATTGGCACAGCGTCTGCCTGGCAAATATGAGGTCTTGAGTTCAATCCCTGGTACCAGGAAAAAACATACACATAAAAGTAATGCCCTGGCATGTCAAAGTTCAAAGTCATTTTTAAATTATTTTAATAAATATTTTATCAACACAAGGACTTTTTAATATAGTGATTTTAGTACACTAGTAATAATTATAAAGATACCCCTTTAGTCTCATGCTGTTTAACCTTATTTTTATCCTAACTGAGCTTCTGAATAACAATACAACTTTTAAAATACTTGTAAAATAAAAACAAAGTAATGAAATGTACAAATCAGGATTATATATATATAAGCATATGTCTAATAAGACACTGATTATCAATGTCAGAGTGAATAATTTGAATTTTCCCTGTGTTATACACATTCTCAGTTTTCTCTACAATTATAAAAATATATTTTAAAAAATCAAGGTGTCAAAAGAATACCCTTTCAAACTAAGTACTTGAACTGACATTGGAATTTTACACTCAACAAAAAACTAAGAGTATGATAAAGAAAACAGTTGGCAAGAACAGTTAATTATAATTATAATGGATTTCATTTATTTATTTCCTTTCAGAAAATAGTGATTCATTTAATTTGTTGATTTAAAAGGAGGTCTCAGTAAAGGGCCCTTAGATTGTAAGGAAAGATGCAACACTCTTTTACTTAGATGCCATGGTCTTATATACAGAAAAATCACAAGAGGTCTACTCTGAAACTATTACAAGTAAAAGGGAATTCATCAAAGTTGTAGGGTACAAGATCCACATGAGAAAAACAATTATATTTCAATATACTGCAATAAATTTTAAAACCACCTCCCAATTCCATTACCACCTCCCAATTCCATTACCACCTCCCAATTCCATTACAGGAACATCAAAAAGAAACTTAGGAATAAATTTATCAAAAAATAAAAAATTAATATTCTGAAATTACAATCTATTTTTGAAAGAAATTTTAAAAGACCTAAAATAATGCAAAAATACTCATGATTATGAATCAGAATATTTAATATTCTTAAATGGTAGTAATCTACAGAAGTTCCACAGATTCCACAGAATTCATATCAAAATCCCAGTTGAAATGTATAAAATATATAAGCTGAGTCTATAATAGTGGAGAGTGTCAAAGTAAGAATTTATGGTGTGTTACTGTTGATTCACTTTGAATTTATATATATATAAATATATATAAATATATATAAATATAAATATATGGCAGCAAAAAATAAATAAAATTAATTAATAATGGAATTGTAAGAAACACACATTAGCCAAAACAATCTTGAAAAAGAATACAGTTGGAGGATTCACACTTCCCAATTTCAAAGCTTACAGAGCTCTTAAAATGAAGACACGTAGTAATGGTGTAAGATTAACTGAACAAAATCAATGAAATTGAAGTGAGAATACAAAAATAAACTATTACATCTATCATCAACTGGTTTTTGACAAAGGTGCCAAGACCTGTATGAGTCAACTACATGCCCTATATGATGCTCAGCCCTTTCCGTGATATCTCATTTAATGCTTGCAACATTTTATAGAGTAGAAACTGATATAATAACATTTAAGAGTGACACTGACTCTTAAATGTCACAGTGTTTAGAATATACAAAGATTTTTTTTTCAACAAATGCTACTAGAACTGGCTATTGATATTCAAAATAATGTCAGACCTCTTCATTACATCAGACCCTAAATTAGCTACAAATAGATCACAGACCTAAACTTAAGAACGATAATTATAAAACTCTTAGAAGAAAACACAGAAAATCTTCATGCCTTTTCTTATTCTGAGATATGAGCATAAGCAACAACAACAAAAAAACCCAGATGAATCAAAATTAAAACCCTTTTTGCTTTAATATACATCAAGAAGATAAAAAGGTAAATGACATCAGCAAGATAGAGAAAAAGTATGGAGTTTTGTATGCAATTGAAATTAAACTATTATCAGCTTAAAATAACCTTTGTAACTAAAAGTTGTAAGCCTCACGGTAATCTCAAAGTAAAAAAAGTATTATACAAAAGAGAAATCAAAGCATACCAGTACGTCAAATCACAAAGGAAGACAGCAAGAGAAACAAACAACTTATCTACTAGATAACTAAAAAGCATTTAATAAAAAACAGCAGCAGTATATATCAATAATTATCTTGAATGTACATGAATTACAATCTTTTGGTGCACACCAGTAGTCTGGAAGGCTGAGGTAGGAGGACTGTGAGTTCAAGCACAGCCTCAAATAGTGATTTAGCAAGACCCTGTCTCAAAAAACGGGATGGGGATGTAGTGCAATATAAAAGTCCTGGGTTCAAAACCACACAGACAAAAATAAAAATACCAATACCACAAAAAAATGGTTGAGGGGCTGGGGATTTAGCTCAGCGGTTCAGTGGCCTGCCTTGCAAGCTCAAGGACCCAAGTTCAATCCCCAAGGGAAAAAAAAAGTGGTTGAATACTTTGAGAAAGAGAAGAAAAAAAAACACGACTCAACTACATTCTCCCCACAAGAGATTCATTTTGCCTTTAAGGACAAAGAGACCAAAAGTGAAGGAATGGAGAAGATTCCACATGTGGAAATTAAAAGGGAGGCAAAGCAGCTATACTTGTATCAGACAAAATACATTTTAAGTGCTCGGGATTTAGCTCAGTGGTGCTGCTGCCTGCCTCGCAAGTGGAAGGTGCAGAGTTTGATCCCTGGTACCAAAAACAAAAACAACCAAAATACACTTTAAGTCAAAATTATAAAAATAGGCCTAAAAGGTCATATAATGATAAATTTATCAATTTATCACAGTGATGAAGTATATTGGCCTAACAAATACATAACTGACATTTTATCCAATAGAAGCAGAATACACTTCTCTAATGAGCATGGGACATTTTCCAGGATAAATCATAAGTTAAGCCACAAAACAATTCTTGTCAAATTTAAGACTGAAATCAAATCTTTTTGACTATACTATATTACACATGAAAAACCGGAGATCTGGAAAACTAACAAATATGTGGGAATTAAATGCTCTGAACAACTAAGGGATCAGATAAATCTAAAGACAAATGAAAAGATATTCTGAGACAAAAATAAAATGGAGTAAGCCCAATTTCAGTAGAAAGAAGGAAATAAAAATGAGTGCAGAAAAAATGAGACTAGAAAAAAAACCTAGAGATAAAAGAGTTGGTTTTTTTTTTGAAGAAATAAAATTAATAAACATTTAGCTGGGCTAAAAATTTTTTAAAGACTCAAAGTCAGAAAGGAAAGAGAAAGCATAACTGACACAAAAGAAACACAGAGGACCATAAAAGAATTGGTATCACAAAAGAAATCTTCTAGAAAATCTATAAGAAATAGATAAGTTACTAGTAATATAAAACTTACCATGACTCAATTAGGAAGAAACAGATAACAGACCAATAATAAAGAAATTGAATCAGTAATCAAAAATCTATCAAAAAAAAGTACAGGACCTGATAACTTAATATCTACCAAACAGTATATATTGAAAACATATTCCAATAAAAAGTACAATATCAAATCTTCCCAAACTCTCCCCCACAAAAAAATTGAAGAGAATTAGCATTTAACTGACACCAAATCCAGGTAGGCATATGACAAGAAAATTATCAGATCAATAAATTCTGAGGGTATAAGGTCACTGCCACCATTTTCCCCCCAGTAAAATCAGATCCTTGACTTGATGGAATATTATCGTTAATAACCTGAGAGTATTCATTCAGTATGTGGTAGATAATAATAGTGAAATACTGTACACTAGGAAGGTAAACCTATACCTGGGATAACAGTGAATAAAAAGGACAGGATCCAATGTAATGAACCTACTACCAAATGGCTGGTTCCTTAGGGAATTGTTCTATATCAAGGACTTACCCTTGATCTTTTCTACTAGCAAAGTAGGCACTTAGAAGAGGCCTGGCCAATTCAGCTTTGGTGAGAAGAAACCTATGGTGTTAAGCCCATATCTAATCTCTATTTTTGCTGTCTTAGCTGTTTGTAAGTTCACTGGAGAAGACACGGAAAGAGACTTAGTTACCATGAGAAGACATCATTTTGTCCAGTTGATTACTGAAAGCCTCCTCTACAAAGAATGACTTTAGTCAATTGGTCACAGTTCTCCAGAAAAATAGCACTATCAAGATATGGGGAGTTGGTGGTCAATTTTAAAGAAACTGGCTTGCACAATTAAGGAGCCACAAGTTCAAAAGGAGGGTTGTCTGGCTGGGCAGAGATCCAAAGAAGAGCTGTTTTTGCTATTCAGGTCCAAAGGCTGTCTAATGGGAGAATACTTTCTTGCAAAGGAGAGGCCAATCTATGGCCTAGTAAGACTTTCAACTTATCTTATAAAGACCATTCACATTTATCTCAAAGTCTACTGACTTACTTAGCTCAGTGGTTCGGTGGCCTGCCTTGCAAGCGCAAGGACCCAAGTTCAATCCCCCGTACCAAAAAAAAAAAAAAAAAAGTCTACTGACTTAAATGTTAATCTCATCCAAAATATACACGCAAGGAAATACCCAAATGAATGTTTGGTGAATTTATCCAGGCAAAATGACACATAATGATCATCACAACATGTATTCAAAGTATCCGTCATTCTGTACCCACTCTGTAAAGTCTAGACACAACCTCTTTCCCAAGACTCAGTTACCAATTTTTAAATTGGTTTTTTTTTTCCTCCTCATCATCCACAGAAGCATCCAATGGTCATAAATAAGCATAGATCCTTTGCTCTGACCATTTATCTTTCCAGGTCAGGTGAACCAGGCGATTCACTCCTTGAAGTTTGTCCTCTGGTAGGGATTTATCGTCCCCTCATTAAACACTGGTAAAGCCAAGGAAAGTATAGTCACGTACTTTCAGAATGCACAGGCACACGAGAAGGAAACATCTGTAAACCAGGTGTTTTGGTCCTTCTTCAGTCAGATGGTCATAATAAGGAAGGCCCCATGACAGCAACAACTTTGGATTAAGAAGGGTCAATGTATTAGATCTAGATGTTATGAAAGTCTGAACTCATGCTTTGTGTTTTTCCAAGCAGTTAAGTATTTTATTAACACTCCCTTTTAGTGATTGAGATCACCTACACAAGCCAATTTCATATATTTGAGGGTTAGATAAAACCAACTTCATTATAGGCACATCTTGTGGTAACTTAGTATTCATGGCCAAGTATTCAAAGTCTACCAGAGTACTGTAGTAAAACAGCATTTATTCAAAGGAAAATAGTTATCTGAGAAAGGTGATCTGGCTTTGTCTCAAAACCTGTATATCTGCATATAAATCTCCTGTAATGGTCTTTGAGAGGCTCCACAGCAGACCTCTCTCTTCAAGACATACTTTTAGTACTATTGGAAATTATAAGGAAAGGGGACAGAGCAACTACAAAACATGAAACTGTTTCACATGCTTCTTATATCCTGGATGGCAAATAAAAATCTATAGCCTCACAGTTAATGGATGGAAGCAACAGCATGTGGTGTATTTACCTCCAGAATCCAACAAGTCCTCTAGGTAGAATATTTCAAATACAGAAAAATCTTGGTTTGTGAGAAGAATTTGTTCTGCTAGTAATCCAAAGCACTTATATATCAAAGCAGAGAGAGAGAGAGAGAGAGAGAGAGAAACCACTTGTGATCATGTGACATTGGGGCATGATATACTACTCATATTACAAGATATCACTCATACACTACTCATATTGAAAAACATCAAGTTAAAGTTTCTTACAAATATTTGCTTGTCTTACAGACACATGCAAACCAGTTTACTCACAATCCAACATTTGACTGTGTATCAGTTGTCCCTCAACTTGAAAAGAGTATCTCAACATGTCTTAGACCACTAGATCCCTAGTAAACTGCAGTGAGATGATAGATTTCTTAATTTTTGTGTAATTCCTCTCACCTCATCCTCTGGTATAGTACTTGTTACTAAGGCAATGACATGTTACTTCCTTCAAAACAAAGCTATTCATCATTATCTCATCAATGTAGTGAATCACCTTGATAACACAGGATGAAGCTAGAGCAGAACAGAGAATGGAAGTTTTGACATCACTCACAACTAAAAAAATGAAAGTATAATGCATTCTTGTGGATTTTGCTTTCTACAGATTTTGCTAACAGGTATGAAGAAAGAAAAACTATTCTCTAGATCAGTTGTTATGCACCAAATATCAAGTGAGGCTGATTTATTAGCCACTTAACAGTTCACTGTGAGCTCCACTTGGGCAGCACGTTTATGTACTGACTATCCTGAGCATCAAACACGTGTCGTTTCAATCAGTCAATTCTTGTATTGAATAAATTTTAATAAAACCTTCACTCTTATATTTCTTGTCATATTTTCTTATAATAATTAACAAAAAAATCCAATTTTTGTCATCCTATATTTAAATAATTGGACTAAGTAGCTAAAAAACATAAATCACATTTTTTTTTGTGCTACCGGGAATCGAACTCAGGTCCTTGTGCTTGCGAGGCAGGCCACCGAACCGGCTGAGCTAAATCCCCAGCCCTATAAATCACATTTTTAAAAGAGCAAATGAAGTCTCATCAGATTAAATTTTGCATAATCCATTATCATTTTACAGAAACTATTTGTCTTTTATAAAAGTCATATAACCAAAATGAACAATAATAAGATGAAAGCACCATTCCTTCTACATGTATTTGACAGCAACATTAATTTTTGTAATTCATCCAGGAATTTGGTATTGTTTTTGGTTCACCGTTTTTCAGAATGAGGCAATACTAGGAGATTTCATTTGACTCTTCCAACAATTATGGTCCTCTCTCTAAAGACCAAGGAATCAGTGAGGGTATTGCACCAGATGCTAATATGTTTACTCAACACGTGCATTCAGAAAATAGGTGTGGTTCATGAAATGGACACAGGCCATTAGCTGAATTCCATAAGCTCCTCACTCTGGCTAATGGACCACATGGCATTTCATTCTCCCGGAATTAGTGTTAAAATATATTTCTCACTATCTTGATAAAGGCAGACACTTTTTAAAGGAATAGTGAGGTTGAGAAGATGAAATACAATCACCCCATTTCAGTAAGCTTCTGGTGCTTGCTTTACAGTACTCTAATAAATTCCAACAACTCAATGTCATTTAATATCCACGGTTCAGACAACTAATGGTACAAACTGGCAGAACTACTTTTGGTTTCTTAACCTAATACAGTGCATCCAGAATCTTAAGTAGATATGCCCAGAGCAATTCACTATTACTTTCCTTTCTCCTTGATCTAACACTCTTGGATCTATTCCCACACATATTCCTCAGGCTCAACCAATATGTTAGTAAATTATTCTAAATTATTAAGATATGGTACTTATTTCTCTAAGATCCTCCAGGATTTGAGTTTAATTTTGTATCTCAAAGAAATGAGAGGTAGTAGGGTTCATTGAAAGGTGAATTAATGTTTCCCTGTGTGTCAAAACAATCCCAGATAAAGTCATTAGAGGCTGTTCAGGCAAGCAATAGAAGGAGAAATGACTGCTTTTCAGCAGTGAGGAAGAGCAGGATTTAAGGGATTCAGGGAAATAAAAATTACTGAATTCTATTCAAATAATTTCATTCCTATTTTCCAGTTTGTTTCTTTCCTAATCAATAACCTAATTCTAACACTGAAAGGCCTTGCAAGATCACATAGTCAATATACACTATTTCAGGCAAGTTCAGAATCAGACATTGAGTTGTTTTCAAAAGTTATGATGTACAATAAAAAACAAAGGATTCTATTAGGTCTAGCAGAGAAGTTGTCTGGCCTTCTAAATATTATTTGAAATCTTAAATTTGTTGTTCTTTTCTATTAGCTCTTCAATGATATCAGAATAAGCCAACACGTCACATAATCCTTATGTTCTGTTTCCAACAAACTTTTCCCTTGCAATAGCTGCTTGGTATCACAAGCCTTGTTTTTACAGATACTTTCTGATTCCAATATACTATGCATAAGAATTCTTAACTTTATGGTAAGACCATGGAAGTAAGGAACAAGGGAAATGAATCATATACTGCCTTGGGGAATGCCTAAATCACTGATAACAAACTGGTATTAAAAATAAGACCATTAAAGAAACTGCCAGTGAGAGCTGCTGAGAAGGAAATGCTAATTCCTGAGAAACAGATCATTAGAAACCAGAGAAAAGAGGATCCTTGTTATATAGTAGCAGAATGTTTAATTTGTACTGTAATTATGTAGAACAAAAACTTATAAATGATCAATTTAGATATTTTGCTGAGGAAATTTCCCAGCTAAGGGTGTATACCAAAAATGAGAATATATATATATATATATATATATATATATATATATATTTATTTCTTATGGCCTGGTTTCATTTTTGGTGCTGGGGATCAAACTCGGGACACCTTGAGCTTGTGAGGCAGGAGGTGGAACCACTGAGCTAAATCCCCAGTTTGGTTTCTTATTGCTTATTGTGAAATGAAAGAAAAGAAAAAAAGCAATGAAGAGGTGCTAAACAAAAAAGAACCAGAACTTAATGAGTTGTTAAATTCTCAGCCTATTCAGCTGCAACAAATATTAAAATGTAAATGTTTGCCAAAGTTTCTTAATATCATCACTTCAATACTTATGTGACTTTTAACCATTTTTTTTTAGTTTTGTATGGTTATATATTTCAAACATAAATGCCTGATATAAAAAAAAAAACCAATAACAGAAGTAAGCAAAGGAATAATTACCCCAATATTCAGGATAATAATTCATGTTACACTAAGTAGTACTGAATCTTAACAACTTTGAGGATGGGCATCAAGTTTACATATTTTTATATTATTATTACACATCATAAATTATATAATCTTTTATATGTACCAAAATGTACTTAAAAATTTAAAAGAACAGAAGTAATGACATATCTTGATGTATTATTTCTAATTAAAAGAAAGATTTATAAGAGGAAGTACCTGTTTCATTTCCTGATTCATGACCACTGTGGATCTGCTGTAAGCCAGGAATAGGCCTTGTTGTCAGATACCAAACTGCATGTAGGACATCTGTGGCATGTATACGATTGTGATCTAAAGTGTCCAAAATATTTTATAGAAATGATCATTCTGTTAGGCTTCTTCTGAGACATTTAAAAAGTAAAGAACTTTCTAGTCATACAACATTCTAATCAATAATTCCCACAATTGTATTTAGTTTTACCTAATTTTAAAGAATCTTTGATATGTTAAAAAGTTCTCTTTTTAAAACTTTCACATATAGCATAAAAACACAGTAAAGGGTCAAAGAAAAGGCAGGGGAAAAAAGATAACTGGAAAATTTTGTCTTTTAAAAATACCTTGTGGTGTCTGGATTATAGAGATATAATATAGAAAATGGTTTTTACACACAGAACAGTTATAAATTCTGGGTGCTTATGCTTTCACAAAAAAATTTTTAAATATGAGAAATACTTATCTATCGGATTTGGTACATTGGTATGTGAAAGCATCCAAAATAGTGTCTGACATCTACTATATGATAGCAAAAAATTGGTTTCCTGTAATACCACTATATGCAAAGGTAATGTTGCACAGAAGTCAGATGGACCTAAAAGTGAGACCAGCTTTGCTATCTAGATTTGATATATTTCTAAGTTTTTATTTCCCATATGTAATACAATCTTTGAACAAAGATTAAATGAGATAACCTACATGAATATGATTATATAGTCAAAGCATATATTCTAAAAATCAAACACATCAGTACATTAATGAATACCTACATTATAGAATTAGCAGATAATACAACAGTACATGTTCATGCTGTAGACATGACATAGTGTCAAATCCATTATGAACTCAATAATATACTTTTATTGATGATATACCATGTGATCTGAATTCTAATATCCTTCTCATTGATCACTTTATATTATTCCTTGGGGGTAGGCACTATTATTTTTATTTACAAATTTAAATTTAGAAAAGTTAGGTTCAGCCTTTTTGCTTAACTAGTATGTTCTAATTAGAGCTTAGAGTGAAGACTTCTTACCATCTTTCTTTCCATTCTGCGTCCCTTGAAGAACTTTGAAGCATCTCTACATTCAATTCATAAAATTCAACCACTTCTTAAATGTACAGTTTGTAAATGAGTTATAGTATATATAGCTCACTTTAAATTATTAAATATCATTACTAATGGATTATGATAGTTTAAGAATAACTTATTTTCTATATAGTTGAATTCCCCAATAATGTATCCACATAGAGATCTGTAGAATGCTTCAACATATAAATCTGTAATTTTCCTACTGTGAAGTTTAAATTATATTCAATCCCAAAAAAATAAAAAAATTATTCACTAAGTTAGAAAACAAAAACAAATTCTAGTAATGAATTTTTTTGAACATTTAAAAATGCACAATTTTCCTACACTTGACTTGGTATTATTAAACATTTGAAAAGGTACTCAAATATTTATTAACATGAAATGTATCATAAATGAAAAGCAGATTATAAATAGACATCAATAGTATTGGTTCACTTTACAAAATATAAATTTATGTAAGGAGAAAAAAAGGTATATTTATAAGATATACAGAAAAATAATAAGAGCAGTTAACTGAGTTTTTAAAAATCTCTATTTAAAAATTTCCCAAACATAAACTTGTAGAGCTAGTACTATATGCCTGTAGTCCCAGTAGATATTTGAGAAACTCAGGCAGGAGGATTACTTGAGGCCAGCAGTTCCAGATAAGCCTGAACAATGGAGTAAGATATCATCTCAAAAAAAAAAAAAATCCCAAACACGTAGTTTTAAAAGTGTTCAAGGAATCCTCCGAAGAGAAAGATAATAAAAAGTTTCAAAATCAATACTATTTGAACTTAAATAATAAGATATTTTAATACTTACAAGGAATATCTCGATAGCCATTTTCTAATGCACGAAAATAGTTCATGAACTGCTGAGTGGGAATTTTAAATATTTCCAATAAACCAGTGTCTTGAAATAAGGTATACATAACCTAAATGTCAATTAAAATAAAGTTCACTTTAAAATCAGAATTTCTATTTGTAACTGAGTATAATATGTTTTGTGATTTGAATTTAGGAATGTTAATCATGTGAATGTCTTCAATTAATAAAAAAGGAAGACATCACATTAAAGCCCATGAAAATCAAAGAAAGCTTACTACACATATCATATCCCAATTTTTAAAATTGTTATTCTTCTCTTTAGGTTTCTATTCATAATTTACTGAAGGGTATTATGCATTCTATTCCAATTTAGTCCTAAGTGTTAAATAAAATAGTCTGAAAGGCATAATATTTATCACATTTTTGTCCCTAAGGAAGTCAATGAGCTGGACCTGTATGTCCTTACATAATCTGGCTATAGGTCTATGCATTTCAAAAATAGGATGTTAAGGGCTCTGGACTAGCTCAGTAGTTCTTCTGCCTGCCTTTTTTGCAAGCACAAGGACCCCGACTTCAATCCCTGGGACCAAAAAATAAGAAGAAGATGTAAAAAGAATTAAATAAGACTCATATTTCACAAAAGTAAATCTGATACTTTATGCGGACCTATCAGGTAAAAAGTTAAGTCTGGGTGGCAGTAAAATGGAAGTATTTTTCCATGGTTCTAAACATGTGTTTGGCATAAAGTACAGGAAGAGTAGTTGAAAAAAATGAAGCTTAAGTTTCATGTCCTTTTCACCTCAAGAGTCAAAAAAGTAAATATCATTTTTTTAGTTTAAACTAAACTCCATTAATATACTCAACTAGACTACTTTTCATGTATATATAATTGGTTTTATATATTTAGTTGTCAGAAAAAAATGAGCAATGTCATTATGAAACTAGTACCTAAACCAATATTATATTTAGAATTTGCTTCATAAAACTTTCTGAAGAAATTAGTTTATAGTAAAAAAAAAGCAGAGATTTGAAAACAAACCTGACTGAGAATCCTTCCTGATTTTTCTCCCATCTTTTCTACAAGCTCAAAAATTTGAAAATTCCAATTGCTCATCTTTTCTATCAGTGAGTTATAATCCTCTACTAAAGTCATGTCCAGTGACGCTTCCTGTTCAACCTGTTCAGAAAAAAGCAACAAAAATTTTATCTTTTATAAATATTGTTAAACATCTAAATGATAACACTTAAAATTGAAGATAAAAAATGGCCAGTAGTATTTATTATAAGGTTATCTCAAATGTACTTTTATCTATATTTCTTGGATCTTCTTTTTTTTAGAATGCTATCTCCAGACAACTATGAAAATGTCTGTTGGCATCTATGTGTTACTTTGATAAATAAAAATGCCCTGTTTTCAAATCAGTACACAAATCTAAAATCTATTATTTTCATTTAAAAAGTTACAAATATCAAAGGATGAGAGAAGAAAATCATCTTACTGTACTGGGATTAATGTCCCCCAAATAGTAGATGAGATTATTTCCTAAATTTAAATTTTAAACATGAAAGGACACTAAAAAATACTATTTTAAGTAGATTATTTTCATTACTTTTAAAAGACTCTGCACATATTCTCTATAGTTAAAAATGTACAAAAAACTATTATCGGGATAAAAATATATCTACTATAAAACTAAATGTGCTTATTTAAATATGAATGCAGTTTGTTGTTCCACAAGTTTAGAACTAGTCATTATTTATAACCCAAGTATTTTTTCAGTTGTAATGACTTCTCAGTAAAAAACTGTAAAATACTATTACATTAAAAATCTTGTTCTGAAAGGAGCTAAAGGTGTAGGGAAGGTGGGATGGGTAGGGGAAGGGTAATAAGGGAAACGAAAAAAATGTGAGATAATGAAAAGATGGAAATAAAGTGTTTGTAGATGGGGAGGGGAGGAGGGGGTGAAGGGAGGGCAGGGGTAAGGGGAAAAAATGAGAATTAAGACTTGTCATGTAAAGGTACAAGATCCCAACAATGAATGTAACTGTACTGTATCCCTAAAATGTACCAATAAACTCAATTAAAGCTGAAAAAAAATCTTGTTCTGGGACTGGAGATTTAGCTCAGTGGCACTGTGCCTACCTCACAAGTACAAGGTCCTGAGTTCGAATGTCAGGACCCAAAAAAATCTTGTTCTGGATGAAAATAATGAAACTAGTACTAACTACAACTATATTTCACCTTAACATAATCATATGGAAAGTTTATTTTTTACATTTGGTTGCTGGGCCTCTTCAGCTAGGTGATTATCACCTTCCAATATTAATTTTCTGCAGGGTCTCTTCTCTGCTTCCTCTTCTTGTTGAGCTTCCAGAAGGTTAAAGGACTCTTTTGCGAAAATAGTGTTATCTTCTTCACCTTTCAAAATACATAGTAATAAATAGAAATACAATTTGTCTTACATGTATAACTTTAAAAAGAAAATGGCTATTGATTAAAAATACTCAGGTACAGTGAACCATTATGAAACTCAAGCACCTTTTGCTTAGGAAATACAGACATTTCACATATCGGACTTACTACATGTATGAGATGTATCTATTCATCAGTGAAAGAGAAGGGTGGACACTCTTTTATAAAAATGAGAAACAAAAACTCAATCCCTACAAATAGGAACTTTATTATCAACTTGTTATATACAATTGCCAACATCCCTGGGTTTTAGATACAAAAACTCTTACGTTCCTAATTAGAAATGAATGAGATTAAGCCACATGCAAGACCACAATATCATGAACTGTGAATTATTTCTCTGCCTCTGTGATAATTATTCTCAAGGTACATGGAAGGGGAAAGCAGCAATGATTGCCAAATGATATTCATTTACATGATTAAAAATGGCCCATTATTCATTCTTATTTAAACCCAAAACAGGAAATTTTCCTAAAACTCACCAACAACAGTTGAATAAATTGTGGTAGATTCCTATAACTGTATACTACAGAACAAGGAGAATGAACTACAATCACATACAACAATATACATAGATGATTCTTAAAATGTAATATTCAATGAAGCCAGGAAAACAAATATATAGTCTGTGAGTGTCTTAAGAAAAAGGTCAAAAACATTTTAAAACTTATACATACAAGTACTGAAAAACAGGAAGATCACTACTTTGAAGGATACAGCAGGAAGGGGATATAAAGGGAAACTCTGAGGTGGTAATATTTAGTCTACCTGGGTACTGAATTCATGGTATATAAAAATTCATTAAGCATCCAATATGTAGAGTTTAAAAATTTATTCTATCTAATGAGAAGAGAGTTAAGAGCACTCATTTGAGTTTCAGAAGAACTAGATTCAAATATTGGTTTTTGTACTTCATGAAGGCAAGTTTTTTTACCCCTGTAAAATATGAATAATATTACCTATCTTACTAGATGTTACACATAAAAGGTGAAAAATAATGATCAAATCTAAGTTTAAAGTACTGAATGTATCAAAGTCACTGTTGACACAAGAAAGTATTATCATTTTGAAAATACAGTTTTTCCAAATGAAAATAAATTACTTTAAAAAATGAAATTTAAAAATACAGTAGTCTTTGCTTATCTGTTTGTTTTTGGTACAAGGGATTGAACTCAGGGCCTTGGGCTTGCAAAGTAGGTAGCGGCATCACTGAGCTAAATCCCCAGACAGTCCTCCCTTTATCTAGTTTCACTTCCTACAGTTTCAGTTATCCATGGTCAACTGTGGCTCAAAAATATTACAAGGAATTTTCCAGAAGTAAAATTCCTATTTTTAAAAATTGCACACCAATCTAAACACTGTCATGAACTTTCAAGCTCTCCTGTTCATCCTGGCCAGAACATGAATCATCCTTTGTCCAGTGTATTTATGCTGCATATGCCTCCACTCTGCTAGTCACTTAGTATTCATCTTAGTTAATCATTCTGTTAGTGGCACTGCAAGGCTGTGTTCAGATAACTCTTATTTCACTTAGTAATAGACTCAAAGCAGCAGAGCAGTTACTGATGCTGACAATTTTATTACAGTATTTCTTATAATTGTTTTATTTATTTTTACTATGCCTACTTTATAAGTTAAAATTTATCATACATGCATATGTGCAAGAAAAAGCAAACTATATTTAGAATTTGGCACGATCTACAGTTTCAGGCATTCACTAAGTCTTGGAACATATCCTTTGCAGTTAAGGGTGACTGTATTGCTGAGGTTATTAACTAATTAAGGCTCTACCTACAATAATATTCTAAAATAGCAATTAATGTAAAAATTGTTGGCATTATCTATTTTAATCATCTAAAATTATAATGCTATCTTTCCACATAACTATAAAGGCAGCTGAGAAATCGTATAATTTCTTTTCCAAAGATTTCCACATCATTACTTCTCATTACACACACTTTTTGGAAATGTATTTTTATCACTCCTCTATCAAGATGGAATATTTATTTATCAACCCCATAGACCAGTGGTGGTGAACCTATGGCACGTATGCCATAGCCAGCCCTTTGCTATCACTGAAAGCTCCAAAAGGTTCACCATTGTTGCCCTAGAATCTTTTTTTTTTTTTATTGAGTTTATTGGTACATTCTAGGTATACAGTACAGTTACATTCATTACTGGGATCTTGTACCTTTACATGACAGGTCTTGGTTCTCATTTTTTTAGAAGTTTTATGGCTTAAAATATTATACTTAGGTCTATTATTTTTAGTTACTTTTTGTGCACACAAGAAGGTAAGGGCCCAACTTCTTTTTGGGCCAAGTAGGTATCATATTGTCCTGGTACCATTTGTTGATAAAAACTATCTTTTCCCCTTTGTATTGTCTTGTCATTGTCAAAAATCAATTGACTATAAATACAGTAATTTCTTTTTGGAGTCTCAGGTTCCATTCTTTGTCTGCTGATATTGTCACCATTATGATAACACCAAAATGCCTTAATTGGTGGCTTTATAATAAGTTTTCAAATCAAGTAGTATAAAGTTTTCCAACTTATTTTTTTAAATCTGCGTAATGACTATTGTAGTCATTATGTAATTCCATATGAATTTTAACACCAACTTACTAATCCTACCAAAAAAATCTGCCAGAGTTTGATAAGGACTGTATTAAATTTGTAGATCAATGTAAGAGAACCCACACTAATAATACTCAATCTTCTGGTCATTATGAAATGTATCTCAATTTATTTAGATTTTTCTCTAATTTTTCTCAGCAATGCTTTATAATTTTAAGCATATGTATCTGTTATTTGTTAAATTTATCCAAACTATTCTTTTGATAATACTGTGGAAATATTTTCAATTTACAAGTTTATTTATAGTGTACAGAAACAGAACAAATTGTATACTGATCTTTAATTTTTAAAACTTTTTATTAGTATATGTTTATGATACATAATGAAGAATTTCCCCTCCTTCCTATCCCCATCACCAGTTCCCCTTATCATCATCAATTTTGTGACTTTGTTAAACTTGTTTATTATTGCTACTAGTACTGTGTGTGTGTGTGTATGTGTGTGTGCATGTGTGCATACATATATGCATGTTTCTTTGGGATTTCTACACAAAGGACCATTTATAATCTGTGAATAGTGATGGTTTCCTTCCTATAAAATCTAGACGGCTTTATTTTTCTTTTTAATATCTGTAGCTAAAATAGTACAATATTGAAGAAAAGTATTGAGACCTCAAATCACATCTTGTTATTCATCTTAAAGAGGAAAACCATCAGTTCTTCTCCATTAAGAATGTTAGCTATGATTTAATAGGGCTGGGGATTTAATTCAGTGGTACTGCCACCTGCCTCCCAAGCACAAGGCCCTGAGTTCAATCTCCAGTACCATAAAAAAAAAAAAAAAAGATGTTAGCTATGAATATACCTTTTGTAAGATAGAAGATCTTCCTAGTTATTCTTAGTTTGTTTTCTAATCACAAAACAAGTATTGGCTTTTACCCAATGCTTTTTCTTCTTCTATTGAGATTATCATGTGAGTTTTTTTCCCCTTTTAGTCTTTTACTGTGGTGGATTACACTGACTGATTTCTGAATATCCAGCCATCCTTGTATTCCGTATTCCTAGGGTAGCACAGGTCAGCTGAATATAGCTGAATTTAGTTTGCTAGTATTTTATTAAGAATTTCTGTATCCATACACATAAAAGATATTGGACTATAGTTTTCTTGTGATTAATTTGTCTGGTTATAGTATAAAGGTAATACTGATCTCAGAATGAGTTGGGAAGTTTCCCCTCTTCTGTATTTTTGAAAGTTTATGAAAGACTAGTCATTACTGTGTAATTTTTAAACCCTTTAAAATGTAGAAATAAAAAACAAGACAAAAATTACTTAACTGACTACTCTAAAAGGATGAATTTTATAGTATGTGAAGGAATTTATGAAAGCTCATAAACCTTCAAAGGGCCTATTTCTGGTTAAACTTTTCTTCTAGAGAATAGTGCTTCAGAGTCTATCAAGTTATGACGAGCCTTCTACTCCAATGTCTAGCTCCTAAAGCTATTCCCCCACAACTGCTGATTCCACCAGTTACTGGCCCTCTGGAATTGAGAGGCCCACTTTCTTGAACTTGCTTTCTCCTCCAGATCTTGTACTAGTAATTCTTGGGAGCTCATTAGTACTTTAATGGATTTCATGGATTAATTAATTCATACTTTAATTAGATTTTTAAAAATAATGTCTTCAGCTTTTCTAACAGCCCTTAGGAAAAGGCTGGCCTGAGTTAACTACTTAAGTATCACTTTATAGGCGGGCCATTGATTTCAAAGTTATAAAACAATTATAACATCATCAACAGTATTTCTTATTTGAGGGTATGTTCAAAATTATATAATTAATCAAATTTTAAAATAACTCCCTTATGCTAGGAAAAATTATGCAAACTCTTCTGAGCCCAGATCATGCAGTACAAATTTCAGCATTATAAATAATTTCACTATTAATCAACATGAGTCATAAACAAACAAGACTACATTCATTTGTACAGCACATGTTCACTTTTCAAAATAACTTCATCATCTATTTTTTAAAATTTCTTTTCAATAACTATTCTGTGAATAAAGTAAAAATATATTATTCACTTTAAAGACTGATAAATGGAGGCTGGGCTATATATAGCTCATTGTTAAGAATACAAGCTAAGCGTGTACAAGGCTGTAGGTTCAATGCTTAGTACTGAAAAAAACTAAAGATGGATAAATGGACATTAAACTCATTTACCCATTTGAAAAAACATAGTAAGTTACTGTTCGTAATCTCAAATATACATTACTTGTGCAATCTCACCTGATTTTCCACTGTGGAGGTCTGCACCAACTGGTTCACATGTTGAAATATATTTTAGTATTTGATTTCCACAGCTTATACAACAAAACAGACAAATATATACATATGATTACAGAGAAAAAAGCTTTGTTTTGTTTACCAAAACCATGGTTAGAAAATCTGCTTAATTTTTAACCAAGATCCCTTGCTGGGCGTAGTGGCGCACACCTGTAGTCCCAGCACTCAGGAGGCTGAGGCAGAAGGATCTGTGAAATCAAAGCCAGTCTGGGCTACAATGTGAGTTCAAGGCCAGCCAGCCTGAATTGTATAGTGAGAAGCTGCCTCAAAAAACAAACAAAAAAATTCTAACCAAGATCCTATCTGCTACACATCTTAATATTCTAATCTCTTTATAAACTATAATCTCTCTTAAATCTCTCTATAAACTAATCTTAATGTTCTAATTTCTCTATAAAGGACACAAACATCTATGTGTCCTTGAAGGATGTAACAATGTTTTTGAAAGTCAACATTGGGATCTGAGGAAAACCCATATTCCTGTCAAACCAGAAATGCTAACACCATTTGAAGTGAGTGCTATGAACAGGGACTAAAGTAATGTCTATTAAAATGATTCTCTATTACTGATATGACAGAATAATATTTCACTTCAGATAGAGATCACTTAATTGAAAATTAATATCACTGAAATAAAGTTTTCAAATAAACAAGTACTAGATAAAAAGATGAGATAGTTTTGATTCGTAATCCAGTTATAAGAGAATTATAAAATTCTAACAATTTATTAAAATAATCTATATTTTGAAACAAAATTATAAAGTTAGGAAATTTACCTGTTGCACAGATTGCTATCAGAATTTCTAAGATGCTGATAAAAATCTGGTGTACTGGGTACATTGCTCAGAGATCTGTGTAGAATAATACTTGGCTTAGTAAGAAAATCAGCAGTGTCAGGAAATTCTATGGGTGACCGATTAGTTAGAGAACCAGCAGACACTAGTCCATGGCTGGGAGAATTCACAGGACTCAGGCTGGGTAAAGCACCTTAAGAAATTAAAAGAGGAGACAGATAAATATATATCCACATGTATGCACTCACTGTATATATTATTTTTTATAAAAAGCATTTTTCTTCTTCAAAAAAAGTATTTGCAGTTAAATGATAAAATGAATTTCTATATGAGGTCTCAAGACATCTTAGAAATTGACAAAAGAGTTGTTATATCCATCATCAAAAATGACTACTGATGCCCGGGGATTTGGCTCAGTGGTTTCACCACCTTGTAAGCTCAAGGGCCCGAGTTCAATTCCCAGTACCAAAAAAAAAAAAAAAAGACTACTGAGTAAAGACAGTAAGAGGACAAAATAGGTAAATATTAAGAGCATGACTAAAATGTATATACTGTATGGAATGAATTTCCCTAATTCATATTGGTCTTTATCGTCTATATTTTGCAAAAGATATTAGTATGATTATTCATATAAGCAAAGTACTTCTACTAAATTGTATTGATTTGATCAATTGAATAACATTCAATTTTATTAAAGAACTAAAGTTCCTAATATCATTAAATTAAAATATAAAATTATATACTAATACAATAGCAGATCCCTTTAAAACATACACACAGACACACACACACACACACACACACACACACGTATATATTCAAACATTTCATGCTCACTGATTCATTCAGTCAACAAATATTTGAAAGCTTACTATATGCTAAGAATATACTGGGTTGCACAAGGCAGAAAAAAATATCATCCCTATATAACTCAATGAACCTAGAACATAATAGAAAACACAAAGAAGTGCTAAAATGTTAAAACAAGAGAGTGGGCACAGTGCTTCAGGACCAAATAGTATGTCTCTCTAATCCAGTTGATTTTTTCTAGAAAGCTTTGGTGAGTTCTTTGAACTAAGACGCTGTGAGTTTACCTGAAGAGAGGTTTAAAACTTTAGTGGTAAATAAATATCCAAGTAAAGTTTGACTCAGAGAGGAAAGCAAATAACAATAATTAAAATATACAGTATTTTAGTGGTAAAAACTTATATGTGATAGAATCCACTTGGCCAGGCTGTGTGCCTGGTTATTTGTTCAAACACTACCATAGACATTGCTGTGAAGATGTTTTTAGGTGTGTATAACATCTAAATCAGTAGATTTTGAGTAAAGTACATTAACTTTCACCATGTGGGTAGGCCTCATCCAATTAACTGAATGTCTTTTGAGAAAAGACTGGGGTTTCAAAGGAGAAAGAAATTTTGACTCCAGATAGCCTTCAGACTCAAAACTGCAACATCAGCTCCTGTTAGTATTTCCAGTCTTCTGGACTTCCCTGAAAATGCCAGTCTTTCTAACATTCAAAATGGTGAGAGCCATTCTGTATCTCTTTCTTTCTCTCTCCCTCTCTCTCTCTCTCTCTCTCTCTC